>NC_045542.1:169137469-169372469 GCF_009769535.1 Thamnophis elegans | reverse complement strand
CTGCCTGGTTGCTGGGTGGGCATGGCCATGATGGGCATGGCCTACTTCTGCACCATGGGGGGAGTGTTTTCACCCTCCCCAGGCTCCGGAGGCTTCCCACGAGCCTCCAGGAGAGGAAAATGGCCACCTCTGTGCTCCGGAGGCTGGAAACAGGCCCATTTTTGGACTTCCAGAACTTCTGGTAGATTCATCTTTTGCCCTCCCCAGGCTCTGGTGGCTTTTCTTGGGCCTCTGAGAGGGCAAAAACAGCCTCCCTGGTGCTTCTGGAACTTCTGGGAGGCCCATTTTTTGCCCTCCCAGACCCTCCACACGGGCCCTGCACTTACCTAGCATGGTGGACAGGCCGTGTGGAGACTCCTGGGAGGGGAGGGGAGGGGTGGGCAGGGCTAGCCAGTCCTTGTAACTACCGGTTCGGCGAACCAAATATAAAATTAACACCCAGTTCACCCTGTCTAAACCAACTGAATCCCACCCCTGATTGGCTGCCCTCTCACCAAGGCCAGGAAATAAAATGGAAGAGAAACCCACTAGAGAAACCCGGAGCTCCCCTAGTCATTTCTTCTTTTCTCCAACACAGCTTTCGTATCCAACTTTGGACTCATTGCTGGACTCATAGGGGTTGTGGTAGCCGCAGTCCTCATTGCTGCTGGAGTGACTATATGCATCAGTAAGTAATTAGTGGGTGGGCCCAGGGTGTGTCATTCACAAAATGGAGGTACTGCCAATCTCCACAGCTCCAAATAGAATAGAATTTTTTACTGGCCAAGTGTGATTGGTGTCAGGTGCTCCTTCGTTTAATAATCAGGAAAGAAACCACTCAACTCCATGCTTAGAATTAAGTGTACTTTTACTAATTACAAACGATGAGTAGCAAAGCAAAGCTGAGTCTGAGTAAAAAGGCTTGGCACCCCATTTCATAGTTTAATAATAATTCACCCAACCGTCAGGTGGGAGATGTCTTCAAAAAGCATCATCAGGGTGGAATGCTGGACAGTTGGCCTTGGCGGGAAACTCCCTTCTTCCACATGCACAGATAGATGGTCAGGACAGCCCCTAATAACAATCCTCCAGTACATAACGATTCCCCTCCCAAATACCATGCCCCCCTCCCCGTTTCAATGGCAGCCGAAAAGCAGCAGCGAAGCAGAGGCTGACAATTGGACACACAAGGAATTTGTCTTTGGTGCAGATGTTCTCAGTGTACATAAAAAGACAAGATACATTCTTCAAGAATCATAAGGTACAACGCTTAATGACAGCCAAGCCTGCTGTAGTAATCTGAGATCCGAGTCTAGCCGAAAGTATTCATGGAATGCGTTCCTCCCTTTTCCTCAGCATGGCCACTTGATAACAGTTGAAAATGCTTTATGAGTTGACAGCCGCACAATCCTCCCATGAGCCAGGCATCTGTGCAGCACATCCAGATCGCTTGTCTTCCCTCCCGCCTCTGCAATCTGTGTTGTGGCAAGGGGCTGGCAGGCCACGCCCATCCCCTTGGCATATTTTCAGGGTAGGGCTTATATTAGGCCCACCCCGAAAGGGCTAGGGCTTGTTTTTGGGCTGGGTCTTTTTGGGGGGGAAACAGAGTAATCACCATTGATCCTGGTTATCTCCTTTGGACTTGCCAAGGTCAGTTGATGGCATGTTTGCATCCGCTGCGTTTGGAAGCCGTTCCTTCTTCCAGGAGGGTTTTCCAACTTGGCGGTAGAGTCTACAGCTTTCTGCTGCTCCTTTTGAAGAAGGAGCACTGAAGCTCTGAAGTTCTACCAAAGGCTGAGGGGAAACTGAGGGATCTCGAACCAGGTACGTCCTCTCTGACTTCTTGATTCTGTCTTGCAGAAAAACGTGGCAGAAATGCATACAGAACAGCATCAGGTGAGCAACCCCCAGAGGTAATTTTTGGTACTGTCTTTTGGGGGGGATGAGTGGACAATCCAGATTAGCCCAAATGAAGCTGCGGAAGATTCATAGCTTCCCTGAGATGAGAAATAAGGGCTCCTGCCGAGTATAAGTTTATATGTACAGTATTCAAGTAGTCCTTGACTTATGGCCACAATTGAGGCTCACATTTCTGTCGCTAAGTGAGACATTTGTTAAGTGAGCATTGTCCCATTTTCACTTTTCTTGACACAGGTGTTTAAGTGAATCACTGCAGGGGTTGAATTAGCGACATGGTTGTTAATTGAATCTGGCCTCCCCATGAACTTTGCTTGTCAGAAGTTACAAAAGGGGGGATCATGTGACCTGGGACCAGTGGTGGGTTTCAAATTTTTTGGAACCTCCTCTGTAGGTGTGGTCTGCTTTATGGGAGTGGCTTGCCAGCCATGTGACTGGGTGGGCATGGCCAACTTGTAAAATGTGGTGAAACTGACTTAATAATGCTCTTGCTTAGCAACCAAAATGTTGGCTCAGGAACTCTGGCATTTGAAGCACGCAAGTCTTAAAGCTGTCAAGTTACAAGACCCTTGCACCCCTAACCCTTTAGAGAAAAAACCGCAGGGGTGTCCAAATTTGACAGCTTTAAGACTTGTGGACTTCAACTCCCAGAATTCCTCCTCCAGGCATTTTGGCTCAGGAACTCTGGCATTTGAAGCACGCAAGTCTTAAAGCTATCAAGTTACAAGATCCTTGCACCCCTTACCCTTTAGGAAAAAACTCCTAGGGGTGTTCAAACTTGACAACTTTAAGACTTGTGGACTTCAACTCCCAGAATTCCTCCTTTCGCTCTTCATCTTGATGTTGTGCGGACAGGCGGGGGGAGGGAGCTGGAACCAGTTCTAAACGGTGCTGTAGATTTGTGGAACCTCTTCTATAGAAGAGCTTAGAACTGGCAGGAACCCACCCTTGCCTGGGACATTGCAACCGTCGTAACTACGAGTCAGTTGCCAAGCGTCTGAATTTTGATCACGTGGCCCTACGGATGCTGCAATGGTTGTAAGGGTGGAAAACAGACATAAGTCACTTTTTTCCGGTGCCGTTGTAACTTTGAGCAGTCACTAAATGAACCGTTGTAATTCAAGGACTGCCTGTATATATATTTATAGATTTATTAATTGAAATTTCTAAACTGTCCCATGGTTAATTAAAACACATTTTAAAAAAATTGAAACATATACATGCTGCGCCAAAGTCGGGCCCCATTGCTCAACCACAATGTGATTGACTGTTTTCCCCTGAGGCTGAAGAGCCAACACTCTAAAGATAGAACAGTGACACTGAATGAAACTAATTGTCAACTGTGCATAATAATCCCCCTGAAACCTTCCATAAGGGCTTCTTCAGGGAAAGGGGAAAGAAGGGGCCCTGGGGCAGGATGACTCAAAATGAGAGCCCTGGTGCATGTTAATAGGAATAGGAGTAGGAGTAAGAATAGGAATAGAGTAGAACAGAACAGAACAGACACAATGGAATCTAACACATATAAGAAGAGAAGAAAATAGAAGAGAATAGAACAGATGCAATGGAATATAACATATATAAGAAGAGAAGAGAAGAGAATAGACACAATGGAATATAACATATATAAGAAGAGAATAGAATAGAATAGAACAGACACAATGGAATATAAAATAGAACAGAACAGAACAGACACCATGAAATATAAAATATATAAGAATAGAAAAAAATAGGCTAGAATAGAACAGAATAGAACAGAGCAAACACAATGGAATATAAAATATATAAGAATAGAATATCGAATATTGAATATCAAATATAGAACAGAACAGAATATCGAATATTGAATATCAAATATAGAACAGAATAGGAGTTGGAAGGGACCTTGTAGGTTATCTAGTTCAACCCCCCCCCTCACCCAAGCAAGAGACCCTACACCATTTCTGAGAGATGGCAGTCCAGTCTCTTCTTGAAAGCTTCCAGTGATGAAGCTCCCACAACTTCTAAAGGCAACTTCTGTTCCATTGGTTGATTGTTCTGTCAGAAAAGTTCTCCTTATTTCCAGGTTGAATCTCTCCTTGTTCAGTTTCCATCCATTATTCCTTGTCTGGCCTTCAGGCGCTTTGGAAAATACCTTGACTCCCTCGTCTCTGTGGCAGCCCCTCAAATATTGGAAGTGCTATCATGTCTCCCTTGGTCCTACTCATCAGTAGACTAGACATTCCCAGTCCTTGCAACCGTTCTGCATGTGTTTTAGCCTCCAGTCCCCTAATCATCCTGATTGCTCTTCTATGCACTCTTTCTAAAGTCTCAACATCTTTTTTGTAGTGTGACGACCAAAACTGGATGCAGTACTCTAGGTGTGGTCTTACTAAGGCTTTATAGAGTGACATTGGTACTTCATGTGATTCCCTGTATATGGCATTTTGATAGGCAATGATAGTGGCCATCAGTTTTGTCTTCCTACTGTATAAAATATAGTCTAGGACCGGACCAGGATTCTCCCTAATCAGTGTGGGTTGAAAAGAAAAAAGGGAAAGGGGCGCGTAAAGGTTCAAAACACTGGAGCAAACGCTTCAGAGGCAACAGTTTTCACGGGGAATTAGAACAGAGCCCTGGAGTTTCGCTGCCCACCCGGTCAGACCTCGCTTTCTGCACGTGCCGCGTGATCGGCTAATTTGCTACTGCCCGGCTCCCCGGTTAGATTTTTCCTGGGAGGGGGAAGCTCCTTGACCTCCATCTCTTTTTCTCCCTCCTCACTTCTCGGGGCTCCACCAATGGGGGAGCAAAGCCCAGCGCCAGGCTTTGGGCTAACACAGGGGTCTGCAAAGTTGGCTGTTTTAAGACTGGTGGACTTCAACTCTCAAGATTCTGGAAGATCCCTGGGCTAACATGATTGATGCCCTCGGAGTCGGAAAGAGGCGAGAGAGCCCGGTCACATGACATCAACTTTGTGACCACATTGCTGAGTAATAAAAATTCCAGTCCCACGTTGTAATGAAGGAGTACCTATATTTGATAACTCATTGGGATTTTCAAAGTCATTGAGAATATTTTTGCTTTTAATCTAATTAAACTTCCTATCTGTCAGTTTAAAATAGTGACTTCCATAGTTAAATCATTTGGAGCAAACTAAAATCACTACTTTATAAACAAAAGGAAGGTGTTTTTTTCTCTTATTTGTTATGGTAGAGCCATTTTAACAAATTATTTATATTTGCAAGTGGTATGGAGTTTAGAAATTTTTTAGAATTAAAACCTTAACTACAATATAAGTACTTTAAAGTCATCCACGCAGTTCACTGGGTTATAGGAGTAAGATTTTTAAAAAGTGGCTAAAATATTTTTCACTTCCATTTTTTAGAGTTTTGGATAATGCAATTTCCTATTCTGTTTAACTATTATTAGAATGTACTTTTTCCAATAGCAAGCAATAATGTGCTCGGAATGGTTGTTAAAGAAAGACAGGGAAACTTTAAGATGAGACAGACTTTCAGTGAATAACAGTGTACATTACCATAAACACTATACAAGTATTTTAATATTTTAATAATATTATAAGTGATACTGATATATAACACTTTTAATTAAACGTGTATCTTGAATAAATATAACTTTGACTTTCATATAACACTGATTTCGTTGTTGTCTTGGGTGACATCTGTGAAAAAAATTCAGGTGCTCAGGCATGAAATGTGCCACTCAAATACTATTCTTTTCCGCCCACACTGAAAAAAATTAGAGGGAACATTGGTGGGAGATGCCCAGACTTTTGCATTTCTTGTGTGTGTGATCCCTTTGATATATTGTCTGGCTAAAGAGGACGTTCCACTGTGCCCCGAATTTTGACTTTTTCATCTCTCTGTTACAGCCACTATCCAGAATTTTGAAATTCCTCCAATGGTAAGTAAAGACACTCAAGGCTGTAAGATCACACATTTTTCATCAGCGGGGAAAAATAAAATTTCCAGCTCTGCGACAAAATGTCATTTCCTTTCCTTTCCTTCTCCTCCCTTCCCTTCCCTTCCCTTCCCTTCCCCTTCCTTCCTCCCTCCCTCCCTTGAGCAGTAGTGGCACAGTAGTTAGATTGCAGTACCGCAGACTACTTCTGCTGACTGTCAGATGCCTGCAGTTTGGCAGTTCGATTCTCACCAGGATCAAGGTTGACTCAGCCTTCCATCCTTCTGAGGTCGGTAAAATGAGGACCCAGATTGTTGGGGGCAAGAGACTGATGTCAGGTTTCCAAGTAACACCCGTAACGAAAGAAGACTCCAAGGCTTGAGGTTCCTCAAAGTCTCATTTTATTAGAGATGTCATATTGGCACATCTGGGAGAACCCGAATCTGAAAGCTTCCAAGTTTTCCCCACCCAAAAGAAAGTTCAAGCCCCTGTCCAGTACCCACCTGTCCATCACATGATCCAATCAGGCGCCATCCAAAATTGGAGATGCCTCACCACAGCTGCAGGGCCAGATGACCTTGACTTTCTGAGAAAGAATGTTATTATGGCTACATATCACCCACATTCTTCATAATCCCCCCTCCCATTTTCCTACAGTAGAAAATGTGGCAGGCCTGAAGTCCAAAGATGGCTTCCAGGTCTGACAGCTGACTCTGTAAACTGCTTAGAGAGGGCTGAAAAGCACTGTGAAGCGGTATATAAATCTAAGTGCTAGTGCTATACCTTCCTTCCTTCCTTCCTTCCTTCCTTCCTTCCCAATTCATTCATTCATTCATTCATCAAATGTCTATAATCAACCATCTCATAGAAAGCAACTCTGCATGGCACAGAATGACCATGCTTTAGTATTCCCCCCATCCCATTATTTATTGTTTTAATCATTTTTTCTTTCTTTCTTTCACAGAACTGAAGCGCATGCAGTTTAGAATGGTCTTCAATTAAAGCAGTCTATATGCTTAGGCAAAAGATTAACCAAATGACCCTAGCAGTTTACTACTCCGTTTGCTACAACTACTGTTTTGATTATTGAAGTTCACATACCGTATTTTTTGGAGTATAAGATGCAACTTTTTCCTTCCCAAAAAGAGGATGAAAATCTGGGTGCATCTTATACACCGAATACAGCCTTTTTGGCCCCCCGAAATACCGCCCCCTTCACAAAAATGGACGTGCAGAAAGTTTGGGAGGCTGCAAAGTGCTCCTGGGGATTGGGGAGGGCAATAATGAGTGAAAAAGGGGCCATTTTTTGTTCATTTTTGCCCTCTCCCAGGCCCTAGGACTTGACTTGACTTAAGTCTTTAGCGTCGGTACGGCATCGCCAGTCCCTTCGCTGTAGAGTCGCATGCATCCCAAATCAACGGGATCCATGATTCTAGGCTGAGTACTACTTGAGCTCGCCGGGCCCAAGAGTCGACAGAGCCCCTTCTGTTGGAAAACGGTGGGCACCTCGAGAAGGCAGGGGTTGTCTTGATAATGCTCATCTCCCCCCCCCCCCGGAGATCTTTGCAGGCCCTGTTTTTCACAAAAAATGAGGCACGCAGGGGGTTTGGGAGGTCTGCAGAGTGCAAAAACTTTTTTAAAAATTTACGTCTTCAAAATCTTAGTGCGTCTTATACTCTGGGGTTATACTTCAAAAAATATGGCACTTTTCTCTCTCACCTTCCTACCTTGTGAGGTCCATTTGGCGGGTCAAAACAGAGCAAAGGGGATCTCCACTGAGGACTTGCTGTGAATCACTGTGTAGCTGCCGAAGGATCTGGTGTGTAGCTTGAACTTCAAAATCAGAATCAGAATAAAGCTGGAAAGGACCTTGGAAGTCTTCTAGTCCAGCCCCCTGCTCAAGCAGGAGATCCTATACCATTTCAGCCAAGTAACTGCCCAGCCTCTTCTTTAAAACCTCCAGTGATGAACCCAAAGTGGCTTTTTCCAAGAGGCAACTGGACTTTCTGGTTTTTCTTTTGAAGACGTTTTGCTTCTCATCCAAGAAGCCTCTTCAGCTCTGACTGGATGGTGGGGAATGGAAGGATTTATACTCCTTGCAAGACAGCTGGTCATTTGCACTCTTTTTACAGTCATTGAGGCCACTTGGAGGCTTATCTGTGTCCTCAGGGTCACCTGAGTGGTGCAAATGGAGCCTTCTTGGAACTGTTGAAAGGATTGGAGATAGATGATCTCCTATCTCCTATCTCTCCCCCTCTGTTTGAGGAGCCCTAGGAACAAGCAAGAAAAAGGATTTTGCAGTGTGTGTGTGTGTGTGTGTGTGTGTGTGTATAAAAAGGTTACCCCGCACATGTGTGCTAGTCGTTTCTGGCTCTAGGGGGCGGTGCTCATCTCTGTTTCAAAGCTGAAGAGCCAGCACTGTCTGAAGACATCTCCGGGGTCATGTGGCCGACATGACTCAATGCTGAAAGTGCACAGAGCACAGTTACCTTCCCACCAAGCTGTGCTTTCGAACTGCTAGGTTGACAGAAGCTGGGACAAGTAATGGGAGCTCATTCCGTTACGTGGCCCTACGGATTTGAACTGCCGATCTTCTGCTCGACAATACAATACAATACAATAATACAATACAATAGCAGAGTTGGAAGGGACCTTGGAGGTCTTCTAGTCCAACCCCCTGCCTAGGCAGGAAACCCTATACCATTTCAGACAGATGGCTATCCAACATCTTCTTAAAGACTTCCAGTGTTGGGGGATTCACAACTTCTGGAGGCAAGCTGTTCCACTATTAATTGTTCTAAGAAATTTCTCCTCAGTTCTAAGTTGCTTCTCTCCTTGATTAGTTTCCACCCATTGCTTCTTGTTCTGCCCTCAGGTGCCTTGGAGAATAGTTTGACTCCCTCTTCTTTGTGGCAACCCCTGAGATATTGGAACACTGCTATCATGTCTCCCCATGTCCTTCTTTTCATTAAACTAGACATACCCAATTCCTGCAATTGTTCTTCATGTGTCTCCACTGGACCACACAAGATTACTTTTTCTTGCTTGAAAGCTTGTGCTGACCAACTGGCCCCCATCTTCACCCGCGTCTTTAATAAATCACTAGAGATGTGCTATATTCCTTCTTGCTTCAAACGTTCTACTATCATCCCTGTGCTGAAGAAATCCTTCATCAAGGAACTAAATGACTTCAAACTGGTTGCTCTAACATCTGCAGTTAGGAAAACCTTTGAAAGGCTAGTGGTGGCCCACTTGAAAACCTTCACAGACCCACTGCTAGACCCCTTGCCATTTGCCTACCTAGTAAATAGGTGGGCAGATGATGCTATTAATACGGCTCTGCACTACATTCTACAACATCTTGAATCTCCAAAGACCTACGCAAGGGTCCTCTTTATAGACTTCAGCTCAGCATTCGATCCCATCATTCCAGATATTCTTCTAACTAAACTAGATCAGCCAGCTCTGCCTGACCACACTCATAAGTGGATCATAAGCTTCCTAACAGACAGGAAGCAGCAGGTGGTGGAGCTAGGCAGAATCACATCAGGCACCTGTACAATTAGCACAGGGGCCCCTGGCCAGGTTCTGAGAGCTGCAGATAGAAGTAGCACAGGGAGTGTGAGGGGAGCCTGGAGAAAGAGGAGGGAGAAGAGCAGAATTGAGAAGTCAGCCCTGCCACCCCACCCCCTTCAACAGTTTATTGTCCAAAACAGCCTCTCCCCAACAAGTTCTCTAAAGTGGAACAAATTAGTTTCCCCTTTTCACTTCTGCTTGGGAAGATTAATGCGTATAAATTGAAGGAAAGAACCCCTGGCAGCCCTTGGATGACCCTGGGAACATCTGGGCAGAGTCACATCTGTTAAGTTGCTCCTGCCACTTCTCGGGGATCTTGGGATTCCCAGGTAGCAGCTCCTGGTCCAGATCTTGATGGGGACCCCAGACCTCACTTGGGAATGATCAAGGAGGTCTTATTTACATAGACATTAACAAGCGAGCTGAGGACCTTTCCAAGCAAGGGCAAAGAACTGGAGAGCAAGGATTTTGCCCACTGGCCAGGCAGGAGGGGGGAGGACAAGGAGAAAGACAGCAGGGCTGAAGTCTGAAACTTCTCTTTTCATTTTCTATTCTCCCATAAATTTGATTTAATTTGATTTGATTTGATAAATTTATAGGCCGCCCAATCCCGAAGGACTCCGGGCGGCTTACAGAAAATACATTTTAAAAAGTGAAGAGTTAAAAACAAACGGAGGAAAACAGGTTGAAAGAAAGCACTTCATGCACCCAGTCTAATCGGGGCTGGATACCAAATACCAACAGGAGCTGATTACAAATCAGGCACTGAAGTTGTTAAACCAGGCTCGCCTGAGGAGGGAAGATTATTGGGGAAAGGAAGTTAAAATAACAGTGGGAAGGGACTTTGGAGGTCTTCTAGTCCAACCCCTGCATAGGCAGGAAACCCTACACCACTTCAGACAAATGCCCATCCAACATCTTCTTAAAAACGCCCGGGTGTCTGATCAGATGGCAGAGTAGTAGAAGAAGCCTTTTTACTGGCTGCCTTCTTAGGAATTCTCTCTAAGGCTTTGTCCTTCTGTTTCTCATAGCCTGAACTGGGCTTGGAAGATTTCTTTGAATTTTTTTTTCTCTTTAACTGAGGCTTGTGCTGTCTTTTTGCTGGCCCTGGCTGCTTCCCTGCCATCAGAAGTAGAGGGCTGGGGGGAAGGAATGAGGCACTGAGGTTGCTTCAGGTGTGTTGGATACTTGAGCCTCCGCAGGAAATTCAGGAGCCGATACGGAGATTTCTGCACTAAGCGCAGCCTCCATGTCACCAACTGACAGCAACTGACAGGCGTTCAAAATGGCGTTTCCCGCCTTTTCTAAACTGTCACGAAGCGCGCGCTAAACAGTAAGGTAAAATTCGCCCTGAGGCTCAGTCACACTAGCGGCTTTTTTGCACTTTTATTTTTACTCACAAAAACTCCCTCTGGTTCGCTCCACGGCACCATTTTGTACTTATATAGCCACAGGCTGCCTCTCAACTGCTTGACAGGATTTGCGGAGCGTGTTCCCAGCAGGGAGCCAAATAGCTTCTTTGTTTGAAGATAAGCGTTTTAAACAGGGAAAGCGAAGCTGACAGCCAGCGGGCTGTTACAAAGTGCGGGAAGCTGATTAACGCCGTTTGAGTCGCTTCTGCCCGAGCGACAGTCCATCTACCCTGACAGGGTTTTGAGGCTCAGACCCCTCCAAATCCACTGTCCCACGAGGGGCTTTGACTCTGGGGTCACTTTCTGACACTCCCGATTATCTCACAAACGCCTTAATTGAGCCTCCAACTCTTTTCTATCCACATCCAACGTTGTTTAAAGACCGGAGAAAGCGATGAGGCAGCCGCCCTCATCGAGGGCTAAAGCTGGTCTACCTAGCAGGGGTGTGGTTAAACAACGATATCAGACCCTCGAGATGAGCGGATGAAGGTTAACCCAGTCTGGATGCTGCCTCCGCCACTAGGGAGAACAATGGATCCAAGTCTGGTCACCCCAATATAACAAAGATGTTGAGACTCTGGAAAGAGTGCAGAGAAGAGCCAAACCTTCCATACTCTTCAGGGTCCCTCCTGGAAGTAGCAGGAGAGGGGAGGGGAAGGGAGAGGAAAGGAGAGGGGAGGGGATGTCTCCCAGTC
Organism: Thamnophis elegans; assembly: GCF_009769535.1. Taxonomy (NCBI): domain Eukaryota; kingdom Metazoa; phylum Chordata; class Lepidosauria; order Squamata; family Natricidae; genus Thamnophis; species Thamnophis elegans. The sequence goes on along the minus strand of NC_045542.1, from coordinate 169,360,990 downwards.
CGAAGGAGCGAGTGTGACTTTAGGGCAAGAAAAGAAAGCATAAACTGAACTGAAAAGGGAAGCAGTAAAGGAAAGGAGAGGGGAGGGAAGAACAGAAGCAACTGGGAAGGGGAGGGAAAGAAAGGGAGGGGAAAGGATAGGGGAGGGGAATGGGAGCTGTAAAGGGAAAGGGAAAAGGAGAGGGGAGGGGGTGTTGAAAAGGCTCTATGCAACCTAAAGCCATCTCTCTCTATTGATGGATTATGTGCCAACTTCTTGAAAAAGCTTTGCATTGCCTTATCAGGACCCCTAAGCACAAGCTATGAGGTATCTTTCAGAGCCAACTCCTTGCCCGACCTACGATCATTAGCCACGATCCAACCTATCTCCAAAAAGGGAGACCCCAGCCTAGTAGAAAATCACAGCCCAATCTCACGGTGTTGCGTCACCTGCAAAGTCATGGAATCAATTATAAACCAATCCATTACCCTCCACTTTGAGACAAACAACCTAATCTCTAATAAGCAGTTTGGTTTCAGAAAAAAATCATCCTATAATCTGCAACTCCTACACTGCAAATACATTTGGACTACTCAACTCAACCAGGGTAAAGCAATAGATGCAATTTACATAGACTTCTGCAAAGCCTTTGATTCAGTGGTACATGATAAACTACTTGTCAGCCTCTGTTTTGCTTGCTACGCTTGTTTGCTATCGGCTGCCATAGGAACGGGGGTGGGGTGGTGGGGTGCATAGTATTGGGGAAGGGAATTATATTGTACTGGAGGAGTCTTGTTCTCATCATCTTCTGCACATGTTGGTGGCTGATGTTTGGACTTGGTCAAGGCCAACCATTTCGCATACCAACTTGAGAGCCAAGGTGGCGCAGTGGTTAAATGCAGCACTGCAGGCTACTGCTAGATCAGCAGGTCAGCGGTTCAAATCTCACCGGCTCAGGGTTGACTCAGCCTTCCATCCTTCCGAGGTGGGTAAAATGAGGACCCAGATTGTTGGGGGCAATATGCTGACTCTCTGTAAACCGCTTAGAGAGGCCTGAAAGGCCTATGAAGCGGTATATAAGTCTACTGCTATTGCTATTGCTATTGCTATTGATGAGGCTGTTTGAAGATGCGCCCCACATGACACCTTAGGGAGTTGCAGATTGGACAATGGGTTGGGGAATTGGGGGGAGGGTGCTGGGTAAACATTTGATGTGTATATGTTCCTGCCTTTCTGGCTCAGATCTTGCTTTCCGTTTGCTGTTTTCACTTCATATCTAGTAAAAATGCTTTATCTTTATTAACATGGAGTTGATGTTTTCCTTTCTTGGATATTGAAGGAGGCATGCCTGACACTACTGTTAAAACTAAACTCTTATGGCATTTCCAGATCCCTGTACAAGGGTATAGCTGCGTTCCTGTCAAACTGGCAACAATTAGTCAAAAGAGGGCGTGCCCTATCAAATCCTGTACCAGTTAACAGCGGTTTCCCCCAAGGCAGTGTTTGAGGACCCACACTCTTGCTGCTCTACATAAATGACCTTTACTGATGACGTAAAACTATTTAACACCACCGACAATTCTGCTGCCCTATAAAATGAACTTGACTATGTGTCAGAATGGTCAAACAAATGGCAACTCCAAATCTCAACCAACAAATGCTCTGTCTTAAACATTGGCAATAAAAGTAAGAACATCAAATACAAGCTGGACTGACATGACCTTGTAGATGACCCTCACTCTGTCAAAGACCTAGGAGTACTCATCTCAAAAGATCTAAGCCCCAGAGCTCACTGTAACAGCATTACCAAAATGATATTAAGATTTTTTTAACCTAATTTTGAAAAGCTTCTTCTCCGGTAACATTGTACCGCTAACTAGGGCATACAAAACCTTTGCCAGACCAATTCTTGAATACAGCTCATCTGCCTGAATTCCACACTGTGTATCAGACATTAATACGATTGAGCGAGTCCAGAGGTATTTCACAAGAAGCGTCCTCCACTCCTCTGCTCACAATAGAATCCCTTATGCCACCAGGCTCAAAATTTTGGGCTTGAACGATGCCAACTACGGTCTGACCTAAGTGTAGTACACAAAATTGTCTGCTACAATGTCCTACCTGTCAATGACTACTTCAGCTTCAACTGCAATAATACACACACAAACAATAGATACAAACTCAAGGTAAACCGCTCCAAATAGGACTTCAGCAACAGAGTGGTCAATGCCTGGAATGCTCTACCTGACTCCATTGTTACATCCTCAAACCTCCTGCTTATAAATCCCACAGGGAGGTTTGGGGATGAGGGATCCCTGCCAATTGTGCATGAAATCACCAGAAGCTTCTCACCAGGCAAAGAACCAGCTACACGACTGGGGCATTTGAGCCTAAGGGTGTCATGTGAATAGAGCCCAACAGATGCCTAATCTGGGTCATTCTGGCATCTTAGCTGAAAGATAAACTGGCTCTAGGGTGATGCCGAGGTTATTCAGCCATTGCTATGGCCCTTGGGAGCAAAGTTTCCATCTTTGGAGAAGGAGGGTCACAATCTTTTGGGGGACTGTGAAAGCTATGGGAGGGGAGCCTCCTTTCCATCTCCCAGAGAGAGGGTCCCTTCTGGGGGCTTTGGGGAGCGACAGGCCCAAAGAGTGAAGAGCTATTCTTTTAGTCTCTATGAAATTCATTCTCCAAGCCATCCCTGGAGCTAAGTCTGCAGTCCTCTCTCCAGTCTTCTTCTGGTATTTTGTGTCCAGGTGATGGAGCTCCTCCTCAGAGAACTTCTCTCCCCCCTGAAGATGCAGAAGCCTCCCCTGTTTTTTTTTAAAATTCTATAGGGCACAAAGGACCTTCCTGTTCCCCCAAGCACTGGGTAAGTCAGAGTGGAAGGATGTGTGATCTCTTTTTTATTCCATTTTATTCTTTTTTGGTTTTATTATGTTTCCCTGAAGCGTACATATTGCTGTTTGTTCGGTGTAAACTGCCCACAATTTCGTTTCAAGGGTGGGATAACTTTCCAAAGGTTTTCAACCAAAGATAAAAATAAGGTAAGACTAAAATTTCCAGCGAGACTTTTTAATTGAGGGAGGGGCTTAGACTCTTCTCTCCATTGAAACCCGCCCCTTCCCACTGGAGGACTGGGTGAAATCCTGGCTAGGAATCATTTTGCCCAGATTTGGCTGCAACACCACCTGACCCTCTGTCCTTGAGTGAGAGTCCCAGCTCCAGTCACAGGATTCTCCAGATTAGATTACTGCGCTTGTTATTACCGTGCAAAACAAACTTTTATTATTGTGATGCCACAAATCCGCAGACTTTGAACGGGCAGAGAACTTTCTGTTTTGGTGCAGAAAGTAACCTCGGCTCCATTACGTTTGAGCTCTACCGTTGCCTGGTTCTGGACAACGTCTCCCTGGGACCCCCCTCCCTCCCTCCCTCCAGGACCCCCGGAAGACAATAAGAGAGCAGCGTTTTTTTCTCTCTTCTTCGCGGACCCGGACGGAGCGGAGAATTTTGGCAGAGTTGGACTTTTTTGCAGATTGGGACGGGGGCAGCGCCTAAACGACTTAACGGACGGCGTCTTCGGTTGGAGGTGCACGGGGGCGCCTGGTTGGATAGCGATGCTGCTAACCCTCTTGTCCTTGGGAGTTGTGCTGGGGTCCTTCGTGCTTGGGACTCTTTGCGGTGAGTTTGCGACGGGGAGGGGAGGGAAGGAAAGAGACGGGGAGGGGATCTCATGTCCTGAGCTGGATCTTCCTCTCCCCCATCCTCCCCCCTCAGTCCCAAACGCCTTTCCCAGAAGGGAAAATCCTCCTCCTCTCGCGATTCAGCGATCCTGGTTTTAAAATCTTTAGTAACTGATTTGTAATCAGCCCCCATTTTTATTTCTGGGAGAACAGAGAGTAGAAGTGAAAAGAGAAGTTTTTAGACTTCAGCCCTGCCGTCTTTCTCCTGGTCCTTCCTTCTCCTGCCTGGGCAAAGTCCTCACCATCCAGCTCCACCCTTATCATCAAGCTTTGCCCTCACTGGAAAGATCCTCAGCTCATTTGATCCACTTTAGAGAACCTGTTGGGGAGGGGCTGTTTCTGATAATAGCACTTAGATTTCTGTACAGCTTGATTCTGCTTTACAGTCCTCTCTAATAAACGCTTGAAGGGGATGGTGTTGTAGTACAGACCCCACAATTCTGCTCTTCTCCCTCTTCCCTCTCCAGCCTCTCCTTCACACTCCCTGTCCTACTTCTACCGCCGACTCTCAGAGAGCAGCCAGGGGCTGAACCAGTTCTTCATTAGGGGCGACGGCGTGGGGTGGGGGTGGGGGGATGGGAGGAAACATGGGGAATCTCACGTCCTGGGCTGGATCTTTCTCTCCCCCATCAAGTAGCCACCAATAGCAAAGGAAATAAAGTAGGGGGAACGTGCCCCACCGCCTCCAAAGGGAAAAAAAATCCCTAGGCTTTCTTAATGTTTCTTCTTTTACAGACTTCCCAAGACTCACTATTGCAGTCAATAGTAAAAATAAAACTCTCTGTATTTTATTCTGTTAGACCAGCGGTTCTCAACCTGTGGGCCGCGACCCCTTTGGGAGTCGAACGACCCTTTCACAGGGGTCACCAAAGACATGGGCGCACGCTGCCCTCTTCTCTCTGACAGCTGCATGGTTAAAGAGCCATTCCCCCAACAGCCTTTTTCCCTGGGGGGCTCCGCAGAGCATCCCAAGACGGATGCCACCACATCTGCCCTCTTTGGGATAGATCCTCTTCAGAATGACGAGGCCCCACGCCAAAGCCCCTCTCCCAACTGGCTCTTCCTCCCTCGGAGGGCTTCGGGGGGGGGGGGAAGCTTCTGCAGAAGTCCAGGTGAGTGAGAACAAGTTCCCACCATTATGAAGTCTCTGAGGCTGTAATTGTATGGGGTGTGTGCACACACCTCCACCATGGTGTGGAGCCGCGCCGAGGCTCTGGGTGGCCAGTGATGACTCCGGAGCCCATTTGCGGGAGGCGGAGTCCCCCTCGCATTCCTCGTCTTCCCAGATGGGCTATGGAGTCATCACTGACTTTGCAGAACCTCGGTGAGGCTCCATGCCGTGGAAAACATAGGCGCACACCCCCCACCCGGCAAAATTACAGCCTCGGAGTCTTTGTTAACAGTGGGAACTTGTTCTCACTTGCCCGGGCTTCTGCAGAAGCTTCCCTCCAAAGCCCTCCAAGACCCTCTGAGGGAGGAAGGGCCAGTTGGAAGAGGGGCTTTGGTCCTGCTCTGGGCTGTAATTGCGCGGGGCGTGCGCGCCCCTATGTTTTCTATGGTGTGAGGCCGCGGCCGGAAGATGAAGAACATGGGGGGGGGGACCAGTGGGACCTCATCCTTCTGAAGAGGACCACCTACCCCGAAGAGGGGAGACGTGGTGGCATCGGTCTTGGGATGTTCTGTGGAGCCCCGCTGCCAGGTTCTTTTAACCATATATTTTGGTCCTATGACTGCAGAATGCTGCAAAAAATCATAAATGCAGGCCAGTTGTTGAGTGTTTCAAATGTGATTGGAACACTCAACAAGGTGACCACAATGTGTGTGTGTGTGTGTGTCTTTCTGTGTGAGTGTGTGTGTGTGAGAGAGAGAGAGAGAGACAGAGAGCGAGGGAGGGAATCAGAGAGAGATGGATAGACACAGAGAAAGGCAGGGAGAGATACAGAGGGGGAGGGAGGGAAGGAGAGACAGACAGACAGAGAGAGACACACACAGAGAGACACATACACACAGAGTGAGCGATTAAGTGAGTGAGTGAAAGACAGATAGACACACACATACACACACAGAGTGACAGAGAGAGAGAGAAAAATACACAGAGTGAGTGATTAAGTGAGTAAGTGAAAGACAGACAGACAGACAGATGCACACACAGAGTGACAAAAAGAGAGAGAGACACACACACACAGACAGAGTGAGAAACACACACACACACACAGAGTGACAGAGATGGGGGGAGGGAGGAGAGAAGGTCAGAGGATACAGAGAGAGATACAGACAGGCACACAGAGGAAATGACAGAGAGGGACAGAGAGGGAGGGAGGGGGGAGAGAGAGAGACAAAGAGCCACACAGAGTGAGACAGACAGAAAGAGAAAGAGAGAGAAAGAGAAAGGAAGGAAGAAAGAAAGAAAGAAAGAAAGAAAGAAAGAAAGAAAAACAAAATGGGAGAGAGAGATGAAAGAAAAAAAAAGAAAGAGAACTTATGACCACAATTGAACCCAAAATTTTGGTTGCTATGGAAGAGCATCATTAAGTGAGTTTCACCATATTTTGTGCAACTGTGCAACGAGTTGGATGCGCCAAACAATGCTCTGCTATTTCACATTTCTCATACTGTCGCAAAATGTAGCAATGTAGTTTACTGTTATTCTATTAAGACTGTTACAAATGCTACATCATGCTTCAAGACAAAATTTCATTTATTTGTAATTAGAAATAAATATTTCACAACATATAATTACATATTGTTTTTGTGATTAATCACTATGCTTTAATTATGTTGAATTTGTAATAGTGAAAACACATCCTGCATATCAGATATTTACATTACGATTCATAACAGTAGCATAATTACAATTATGAAGTAGCAATGAAAATAATTTTATGGTTGGGGGTCACCACAACACGAGGAAGTGTATTAAACGGTCGCAGCATTGGGAAGATTGAGAACCACTGTTTTAAAGTATAACTCAGATGACGATTCACACTCTGGTTACTTCCACTTTTCTCTTGTGGCTGACTCAGCTTCTCATCGGCTCGCAATGGCCGTTTTCACAATCGCCAGGTTGAGAGGCTTCTTCTAGGCACACCAGGGAATTTGTGCTTTCCCTGTACTTACTGGCCTGTACCTCTCTTGTTCACTGTCTCTACAGGACAGCTTCAGTCTAAAAAGACGCCCCAACAGCTGTGATATCGACGATCCCACAGGAGCCCCTCAGGTGCACGTCATACTGCTGTGCTGCAGGCCACGCCCCTCCCTCAGTTCACTTCTTTTTTTTGCAATTTTTTTATTTTTAAACATAAAAAAACAACATAAAAAAATTCTCACCCATTACATACAGCATGTCGTTTGATTACAAGTGTTTTTGTATCCCTACCTATTCTCAATTACATATACAATCACAGATTTTCCGTCTAATATAACTAGATACCTCACTTTCATTGTACAACATATATTCAATTATGATTAATATTTCAATAAACCTAATTCCCTTACATTCTTGATCTCTGTTTAATAACAATATACCTTTATATAATCACTTTTCCCATTCTGAATATTTTTACAGTGTAAAAGAATTTACCAACTGTTTATATTTATATATCACTATTTTCAATTACGTATAATCCCACCAATCATCCATCAAGCATGCTTATGTTCATTATTGTCCTTGTACATCATACATTCAAACAAAAATGTTATTCCTTCATTTTTCAACAAGGTATTCTAAATACTCACTTCATATATATACCAATTTTTAATTACTTCCTTATTAAAATTATTTATCAACAACAGGATATCTTTATAATATACACTTAGGGTTATACTTTATATCACCAATCCTCTATCAAATATACATAGATTCATTATTATCGTTATCCATTTTAAAACAAAAAGTTTTAAATTATTCAATTCATATATATACCAGTCTTTCATTGTATCATTATTAATCTATTTAACAACATAATTATATTATCACTTATCTCCTTCAATTAAAACGTAAGTAAAACATTTTTCATTTCCAGGTTTTTTTCCCAGCCACTGATAAAACAAATCCCATATCTTATAAAATTGCTCGTCTTGTTCTCTAATTTCAAATGTCAATTTGCTCATTTCAGCACACTCCATTATTTTTCGAATAACTTCTTCCTGTTTTGATATTGTTTCATTTTTCCAGTTTTTTGCAAATACGATTCTAGCTGCTGTTAAAACATTTACAATCAAATATTTTAAGTCTTTATTATAGATTTTTGGTATGATTCCCAGTAAAAAAAACTCTGGTTTAAGATCTATGTGTTTGTGTATCATTTTCTCCAACCACATGTGAATTTTAGTCCAGTATCTTTTAGCTTCAATACAAGTCCTCCACATGTGGTAATATGAGCCCGGTGTCTGATGACATTTCCAGCACTTTTCTGATTTATTCTTGGACATTCTTGCAATTCTCGTTGGGGGTAGAGGCCACCTGTAAAAAATCTTATACAAATTTTCTCTATATGTAGTTGACATTGTCATTTTATAATTTTGAGACCACAATTTCTGCCATTTCTCTAAATCAATCCCATGCCCAAAGTTTTCCCCCCAAGCTATCATGGTTTCTTTAACTTATTCCTCTTGTAATTTAACCTCTAATAAATATCCATAAAAAAATTTAATTACTTTTTCATCAATACCTGTTAAATTTTATCTAACTCAGTCTTTTTGTTGTAAAGACCTTTTGATTTTCTATCTTCATTATATTTAGATTGTATCTGTACATATGAGTACCAATTCATTTCTATTCCTTCTTGTTTCAACTCTTGAATAGATTTGAGTTCACCCTCTGCATTCAGTATTTCAACATATCTAACTGTTGAAAATGCTTCAATCGTTGATATCCAGACTGCAGTTTTTAAGTAGTGTAATCTTTTAACCTTTTCCCAAATTAATAGCAAAGCCTCCCTTATATAATGTCTTCTAAAATAACCACGTGCTTTAGTTCCCTTATACCATAAAAAGAATGCCATCCCAACAGTAAATCATGACCCTCTACATTCAATAATCCAGAGTTTTTTAGTGTTATCCACTCCTTAATCCACATCAGGTTTGTTGCTTGATAATATAGCTCCCAGTCAGGTAAACCCAATCCTCCTCTTATTCTAGCATCTTGTAATAATTTGAGTTTTATTCTTGCTTTTTTCCCTTGCCAAATAAACTTCAAAACTATTTTATTTAGATCTTCAAAAAAGTCCTTGTCCAATCTGATTGGGATTGTCTGGAACAGATATAAGATTCTTGGAAAAATGTTCATTTTAATTGTAGAAATTCTTCCTATCATTGATAGTTATAGATTTTCCCATTTCATCAAGTCAGTCGCAATTTGTTATTTTAGTCTAGTATAATTGTCTTCCTTGAGAGGTCTAGTTGATAGGTATATCCCCAAATATTTAACCTTGCTTGTGATTTGAATCTGCAAGGCTTCTGCCAACTCTTCCTTTTGTCTTAATGTTATGTTCTTTGTCAAAATCTTTGTTTTGTCTTTATTTATTTTCAAACCTGCTACTTTTCCGTACTCCTCTATTCTTTCTTACAATTTGGGTGCTGTGTCTAGTGGATCTTCAAGAATAAAAACCAAATCATCTGCAAACGCTTGTAGCTTGTATTCTTTTTTTAAATTTTCATTCCTTTTATTTCTTCTTCTTCTTCTCTAATCTTTCTATTTAAAACTTCTAATGTTAAGACAAAAAGTAACCTTGTCTCGTACCTCTCTTTATATCAATAGAATCTGTCAATTCTCCATTTACCATTATCTTTGCTGTTTGTTTATGATATGCCTGCATACAAGTTTAATAAACTAAACTAATATACCATTTGTATGGTTTGGATAAATTTCTTACCAAAATTCATCTGTTCCAATTGTAAAAACATAAATTGCCAATTCACATTGTCAAAAGCCTGCTGTGCATCAAGAAACATCAAGGCCTCATAGTATTCCAAAATATTCAAAATCATTCTCATATTGTCTTTAATTTGTCTCTGGTAAAAAACCATTTTGATCAGAGTGGATAAAGCTATTTAAATCCCTTTTGAGTCTCTCTGCTAATATAGATGCAAATAGCTTGTAATCTGAATTTAATAAAGAGATTGGTCGATAGTTCTTGGTTTGTGTTAAATCAGTCTCCTCCTTGGGTAGCAATGCAATGGATGCTTCTGACCATGATTTAGGTATTCTGCTCTCAGATATCACTTCATTCATAACTTCTAAGAGTGGGAGAGACAAGGTTTCTTCAAATGTTTTGTAGAATTCCACTGGTAGTCCATCCAGACCTGGAGCTTTTCCATTATTTTGTTTTTTAAGTGCTTCCGTTAGCTCCATCATTGTTATTTTACTTTCCAACATTGTTCTAGTTTCGTCTGATATCTGGGGAAGATTAGCATCCTTTAGATACTTTTTAACTCCTCCCTCTTCCACTTTCTCTTGTTCATACAGCTTAACATAGTAGTCTTGTATAATTTTTTTTTCTCAGTGTTTCCATACTGAATTTGTATTGCTCATCTCTTAATTGGAATATTTTCTTCGCGTCTCTCTCTTTTTTCAGTTTATATGCCAACCATCTGCCTGGTTTATTTGCATTTTCAAAATAATTCTGTTTAGTGCCTCTAATGTTTTGTGCCAGTTCTTCCTTTTCCAGTAGATCCATTTTATGTTTGATTGTATCCATTTTTATTTTAACATCTTTTTTTGTGGCGATCTCTGTAGCACTTTTTCAAGTATTTTATAATCGTTCTCTAGGGCTTTATGCGTTTGTCTTTTCTTTGAATTTCTCTTCCTTGTGTAGTCTATTATCAGATCTCTAATAACAGCCTTCATTGTATTCCAAAGATTCTGCATTGATGTATCTTCTTTTCTATTTTTTTTAAAAGAAAAAGGCCAATTCTTTTTCCATTTTCTATACAGTGTCTTTTTCTTTCAATATGATATTATTTAGTGTCCATCTAGATCTTGTCCTTTGGCCTTTCCATTTGATTGTGATTGGATTATGGTCCGCCCAAGTGCTTGTTTCAATCTCAATTTCTTGTACATTGCAAATCAATTCTGTTGATATCATATCAATTCTGGAAAATGATGAATGTCTATTTGAATAAAAAGTATATTGTTCTTTTGTAGTATTTCTTTCTCTCCATATATCTTTTAAAATTATTTCATCTATAATCCTGAAGAAAGATTTCAGAAGCAGTTTTCTATTTAACTTTGTTGTTTTGTATGTTTTGTAGTCCATCTTCTGGTTTACAATGCCATTAAAATCTCCAATCATACAAATATCAACATAGCCCAAATCTGAGATTTTTTGTGCATTTTTATAAAATTCATCTTGCTTTTCATTAGGAGCATAGATTCCAATTAGGAATATTTTTTTAATATTATCCATAATTCCCATCATCAAAATTCTTCCCTTTTCATCTGCATAGATTAGTTTTGCTGGAATATTATCTTTAATATAGAAGATCACTCCTCTTTTCTTACAATTTGCCAGTGTGGTAAACATTTTCCCAAGCTTTGGTTGTGTTAGTAGGTGTTCATATCTCTTTTGAATATGTACTTCTTGTAGGCAGATTATGTCAAGTTTTAACTTTTCTAATTTGTGAAATATTTTCTTTCTTTTAATTACTGAGTTGTCCATTTATATTGATTGTGACCATTTTTCCCCCTCCATATTTATACTTTATATACAGGATTTATAGCTCTAGTTGATCTGGGTTCTCATTGTTCTCTGAGATTTATTTATACCACCCACTGCACCTTCTTCTTTATCAATTCCGCCTACGGCTCCTTCTACTTTTTCAATCTCAATTAGTAGTTGTGCCACTAATTCATCTTTTTCAGTTTTCTCAGCCATTTCTCTGAAATGTTCTGTATAGAAAACTTCTGCCTTATCGATTGTATCTATTCTATATCTTTGTTCTTTCCATGTAAATAATAGACCTTCGGGTATGAGCCATCTATAATTAACACCTTTTTTAATCAGAACCTTAGTCAAGAATTGATATTCTCTTCTCTCTCACTCTTCTCGGAATTTGTTTCAGAACTACAATCCCCTTTATATTCTAATTTTCTATCTCTCATTTTCCGTAGTATTTGTAGTTTGGTTGCTTTCTTGGTAAATCTTACGTGGACTTCCCTTGAAAGAGCATTTCTCATTGCATATCTTGTATGTACTCGGAGCGCTTCATTATGCCGTCCATCATCTTCTCTGGGGATATCTCTAATACGTTTGTCAATATCTCAGATATTATCTGTACTTGGTTCTCTCCTCTTTCCTCTTCTATGTTTTGAAATCTTAAGAAAAATTCAGACCTATCCATCTCCCATCCTAATATTCCACTGCTCTCCCTTTCCATGTCACTCAATCTGCTGTCTAACTCCTCAACCGTCTTCTCCTCTTGTTGAACCTTTTCTTCAATTTTTGGGACTCTGTCTTTGTATTTCATCATCCAGTTTTGCATATCTTCCATTTTTCCTTCAATTTTAGCAACTTTTTGTTCTATGCTTTGATTTTGTTGCTCTATTGTCTCAATTCTTTTTTCTATACTCTCAGTCTTCTTTACAATGGTGTCTAACTTTTCATCCTTACTATCAGCTCCTGCTTGTCATTTCTGTATCGCTTGCATGATTACCTCTAAAGTTACTCCCTTCTCCTTTTCTTGTTGAAGCATCGATTGTATTAATCTTTGTCCTCCTGCAGGTGAGGAGGCAGGGGTTGTTGTTGTAGAACCAATGGGTGTTGTTTTTCTACTCATCTTCTAAATTTTTTCTTTTATATTCTAGTCCAGTTAATATCACAAAAATTTAAACATCAACCTATGAAGATTAGAGATTATAAATAAAGTGAGAGGAGAGAAAAAAGGAGGAGGAAAGAAGTGAAAATCTCTCACTAAAAAAAGTAAAGGAATAAAAAAGAGAAAAGAAAGACAGAGAAGAAAAAAGTCTTCAATCCAATTTACTCAATTTACACACTCCCCAGGAGAGCCCCTCTGGGAGCAGGTCAAGGGTGGCTCCTCCAGAGCTCAATACTGTCTACCTGGGTGCCCCCAATCTCAGTTCTTTCCCTCCCCAAAGTGGGGCTTGTGGGAAAGCTGCATTTGCACATGATCAGGAAAATTCACAGATGTCCTGGCTGTCTTCCTCCTAACCCCTCTGCCTGGGTCGCCTCTCCTGTCTTTTGAGGGCTTGGTGGCTTTTGGCAGTGTCTGATGCTGGGGGAACCCGCTCGTTTCTGGAATCAGTTCAGTGTTTTGGCCAACACCGACTGAACCTTTGAGATAAGGCTGCCCTGTGGATGCAACAGGAGAAGAGAGAGAAAGGCTCCTTTGAATAAGGTTTCTAAAGACTGGCCTTTATTATGTTCACTTTCTCCTCCGTCCTAAACCCCCAAATCCCCAGAGCTTTTCTCTAGGACAGGCAGGGATGTTTCCACCCAAAATCCTCCTCGTTCCATTTCAGGAGCTCTCAGCATGGGTCAGTTTGCAGAATCCAAAATATTTAATATGTACTTATTATTCCTTAGGAATCAGGAAGGGGCCTTGGGGGGTTCCTAGCTCTTTGCTCTGAGAAACTATCTGAAGAATGTAACAGCTTCAGAAATCTATCAGTATATTAATGATTAAAGAGGCTGGTTATATGCAGAAGAAGAGGAGCAGCTCTGGATGGGGAGCATGAAATGAACGGCTTTCTTGGAGACAGAGAGGCCCAAACTGACATGAAAGGGTTTCTTGACTGTGAGGACATCCAACCTGAGTTCCATTCAGACGTTTCTCCTCTCAGGCAGACTTGAGGCTTCCTCATTGCTCAGCCCCACAAGGGAAAGAAACAAGGGTTCTGGATCACGGAGAGTCCGATCCCCCCTCCTTCTGTTGGAGAAAAGCTCTGATCCCTTTGGATCCTGAAATCTCCCCAGAGCAGGAAGTGGATCTGGGGCTCCCTCTCCCCAAAAGCTCTGAGAAGCCTCCAAGATTGTGGGGAGAAGCGGGAAGGAGGTGGCCCAGGCCTTTGCCTTGGACTGGGAAGGACTGGGAGGCCATACTGCAGGGAATGGGCAGAAGGACCACAGGTAGTCCTGGACTTACAACCGCTCATTTAGTGACTGTTCAAAGTTGCAATGTCATTGAAAATAGTGACAGAATTACAATTTTTTACACTTATGACAATTTTAGCATACTCATTGTCACATGACTGAGATTTGGATGCTTGGCAAGTGATTCGTATTTATGATGGTTGCAGTCTCCCCATATCACATGACCCCATTTTGCAACATTCTGACAAACAAAGTTAATGTAGAAGCCAGATTCACTTAACACCCAGGTTATTAATTTAACAACTGCAAGGATTCATTTAACAACTCTGGCAAGAAAATTTGTAAAATGGAGCAAAATTCACTTTTGAGTTTTGAGTTGGTAGGGCGGGACAGGACAGGGTGGAGAGGCCCATGGATTTCTGGGAATGAGGGGAATTCTGGGAATTGAAGTCCAAATGGCTGAGTCTGAGAAACTCTGATTTAGGCCTTTATCTTGAGAGTCTCTGATCCTGTGAAGGGTTGGAGAGCAGGATCCCAATCCCCTCCCGAGGAGGCTGAGGGGCATTTCTGCCTTTCTTTGGGCTGACAAAGTGCAGGATGAGCCCCAGAGGAGGACGAGGGTCAGAGCAGCTTCTGGGGAAAGTGAAGGGGGAGATTCAGAGGAAAAGCCTCCGGGAATGATGGTTCCGGGGCCCTAACTGGGTTGCTGAGATGAAGAAATCTTGGGATAATTCCAGTGAGATTCCCTGTGGAAGGAGGGGGAGCCCCTCGGAGTCCTGGGTTCAAGGCCAACTCCTGCTCAGATGGCTGAACTCTGGGAGGGGAGGGGGAATTGTCCAGGGCGGTGGGAGAGGGACGGGAGGAAGATTTGGGAGGCTACATGGCTTCATTGCTGCTCCCTTCTCTGCCCTCTTTGCCTCCCCATATTGAGGTTAGGGTGAGGGTTCACATTGGCCTCTGGTCTCACCCAAATTCCCCCTCTCCCATTTTATAACATCTGCAGCTTTTAACCAGCCACTTTGGCCCCCAGTGATATAAATGGAAAGTTGGGGTGACCAGGTGGGATTTCCTGCTGCTTTTGAGCTTCTGGGGGTGGAATCCCCTCTTTTACCTGCGGGGCCACTGCAGTCTCCTTGGGCAGAGACTGAGCAATCCAGAAGGGGATTTGAGGGAGGCCTTGCTGGAAGGGGGAAGGACACAATTGGGGCAGGTGACGTTTAGGGGACCTAACCTTCCTCTCCTCTCTCACCCCCACCTTACCTGCCCTCCAACCCTTCAGGCCCTCTAGAAGCTTCTTCTTTCCCTCTCGTTCGCTCCCTCATTCCACCTCCTGCCTCCTGCCTCCTCTCTCCCCATCTCCCCCTTCTTCCTTCTCCCCCCATCTCCCCCCTCCTTTCCCCCTTCCTCCTCCTCCCCCAGCTCTCTTCTTCTTCCTCTTCCTCCTTCTTCCTCCCCAAAGCCTCAGATGGGAGCCTCCATGGTATCCAGGTCCTTGACTGAAGCCCCGTAACTCTTCTGTCTCCCTTCCAGGCGCCTCCTCCCACTCCCTGAAGTATTTCTACACCTCCATCTCGGACCCCAGTCAGGGGCAGCAGCCTTACTTTGTCACTCTGGGATACGTGGATGATCAGGTCTTCGTTCACTACGACAGCCACAGCCAGAGGCTACAGCCTCGAGCCTCCTGGGTGGAGAAGTTGGGGAAGGAGGATCCCCAATACTGGGAGACAGAGACACAGAAATCACGTGGCCATGAGGAGATGTCCAGAGGACACTTGGAGAACCTGAGGAGTCTCTACAATCAGAGCGAAGGTGAGTGATGGGTCTGGTGCAAGGGTGGGTTCCTCCTGGATCACCCTAGTTTGGGGTGATGGTCGGTGAATCTGGAACTAATTAACTTCCGGGAATGCCGGTATCACTCCTGGCCCCTGTCGCTGGGTGCCTGTAGGGTTTTTCTTTTTAAAAAACGCCTCTCCGGATGATCTTGAAAACCTGCAAGGTTGCTTTGGAAGGGGACAGATTTCCCCCTGCCCCCTGGTGCCCGCAGCCTCGGAGCCTGCAGCCTTAAAGCAAGCCTTTGCACAGTAAAGAAAATCTCACTGTGTAAGTTGCACAGTGAGAAGGCTCCGAGGCTGCAGGCAACCGGGGATGGGGTGGGGGAATGCTGCCTGTCTTCCCCCTCCCAAAGCAACCTTGCAAGTTTTCAAGATCGTCTGCGGAAGCATTTTAAAAAAGAAAACGGTCTTCTTGGGAATGGGCTGCACTCAGAGGAGCCGGCGCCCGGGACGCCCTGAAGCAGCACCAGCCAACATGTCCATAAGAAAAGCCTCAAGGGCAAGTGTGGCAGCACCGCACCCACCTTCCCCCTGCCGGCCGCCTAGCAACGCATCCCCGCCGCCTCCTTCTACTCAGCAGACGAGGACATCCCATCTGTGCCCGCTTCCGCTGCCGCCACCTCCGCTCCCAAACGCAACTGTCAGCTGCGATCAGGTGCCTGAAGCTGCTGCTTTCTTTTTGCTGCACAAATATTAAATTCAAGGAGGCAATTTCTGTCTTAGCTTTTGATGCTTCTGGAATGATAGAATTTGTTCTCGGAAGTTAAAAACTGCAGCCAAATATTTAGTGCTTTCCTGTGAATGGCAGGAGATTCTTCTTGGACAGAAATCCAGAACTATTTTTTCCATGGGGAGATCAGGGAATCCCCTCTCGAGGGAAAGATCAGACTAGATCTCCCGAGGATCTTCCTCTTCCTCCAAAGGGAAGTTCTCTGGCTGAGCAGAAGATTCAGAGAAAGGATCCCCTCACCTGTCATTCCTGGGTGTGGAGAGGAAAGGAGAGGACTGATCAGTTTAGTTCAACTCTACTTCCAGGTGGTTTTCCCTTAGATTCAAGACTTCATTCCCACATTGCACTAAACCATGGTTTGTTTTTGCTTAGCCCAAAGTGGGAACCAGCCCTTGTGACTTGGTGCTATTTGTGAACACAGAGCAAGATTTATTGTCACAGGGATCCCTGCAAGCTTTTTCTAGATCGAGCAGATCTTCTTTGAGGCACAAGATTATAATTCCCTCTTTGCAGCTGCAGGTTCAAGCAACTGTTCCCCCTCGGGGATCCCTTCCTCCCCCCCACAAGAGTTCCCCCTGCGGAGGAATGGCAGAAGGAAAGATGGAAGATTCTCTGTCCTTCCGTTTCTTTACGACTCCTTCTTTTCTCTGTCTCCCTTGGGATCCTCTGCTGGCTTTTCCAGATTCCCTTTTTCTGGGGAGCTTCAGGGGCTGCATCCTGGGGGGGAAATGCAGGGATGCTGTTAGAGGGAAGGGAAAAGGGCAATTACTGATGGGGATTTCTTTCCCTTGAATGCTTGGGAGGAAATGGGGGTGTCAGTGCCTGTGTCAAGGTCACTACAGGGAGGGGGTCTCTGTCTATCTTGAGGACTCCCCAAACCATCCTCCTGTCTGTCTTTTAGGCCTTCACACATGGCAGCTGATTTGTGGCTGTGAGCTCCAGAGAGACAAGAGAAAAAGAGGGTTTATCCAGTATGGCTATGAAGGGAGGACCTTCATCACCTTCGACAAGGAGACCCTCACCTGGGTGGCTCCTGACCCTCAGGCCCAGATCACCAAGAGGAAATGGGATGCTATTCCAGGATGGAATCAAGGAAAGAAGTCCAACCTGGAGGAAACCTGCATTGAGTGGCTGGAGAAGCACCTGTCCTATGGGAATGAGACACTGCTGAGGACAGGTGAGCATCTGGATCCAGACTGGACTTTCCTCCTTTATGGCTGGATCTCCTGTACACATTCAGCCCCTTTGGGCCCCTGGTCTTTAGCCTGTTTCCCCTGGTGGGAATCCCCCCTCCTCTTCCAGCACCTCTTGCATGTAGACCCCCCCCCCCTCTCCCCTAGGTCCACCCCTCCCCTCTGGAGTCCTTCATCCCTGCAGAATCAGATGGATGAGATTAGGATCAATGGGGGAATTGCAAATAGAAGCCCCCACTGATGATTGCCAACAGCCCCTCCCTGCCCGGGGAGGATCCTCTCTCCCTTCCATTGGCATCAACCTCTCACTGCTCCCCCCTCCACTTTTGAGAGACAAAATCTCGTTTCCCAATTGATCCCTGTGAGATTCCCTTTGATCTCTCTTCCTCTTAAAATTGGGGTTGTGTCCCTTGGAAAGAGGCCTGGAGCAGCCTCAGCTTCAGGGGAGCAGAAGAGGAGGCAAAATGTAGGGAGAATCTTCTGTGTGGTTGTCAGTGATGTGCCGTGAAGTTTATGGCTGGTGAGGCAAGCAGGCAAAAGCCACCCTGCCGCCCCGGCGCTATGTCCGACATAGAGGCGGGACACCTCTATGTCAGACATAGCGGCAGGGCGACTTTTGCCTCTAGCGCCGCAGTGGCTTTTGCCCGCTTTCAAGAAAACTTTCCCTGGAAGCTTTGCGGGGAAACCCTGCAGGCCCCAGGAAGGAATGGAGCAGGGTCAGGGGCAGCCCGGGAAGCCCCTGCGTGGGTCGTGTGAGAGACGGGAATGGGGAGGGGACTGCGGAGCAGACCACAGAGTTGGAGAAAGAGGTGGAGGAGAAGGGGGGGAAGAAGGAGAGGAAGACTCTGGAGTTGGCTCGCCCGTCCGTCCGTCGGGTGGCTCAAGCACTGCACTCCTTCTGCCCAGCCGCTGCTGCTTGCCTGCCTGGCTGCGATCGTGGAGCCCCGTTGGGCAGGAACGGCACTGACCTGGAGCTGGATCGTGGGCAAGCGGCGCAAAGCAGCGGAAGTGAAAGGTGGTGGGAGCGGGAGGCAGCCATCCAGCCAGGCAGGGGCGATGCTCCGGAGCGTCCCCTCCATGCCACCTGCCTTCTTTGACTGCCGGGGAGCGCCCTTGCCTTCTTGCCTTGCCCCTCCCCTCTGCGTCAAGGTGCACCGCGGGCAAAGGGTCTCCCCAGGGGGATCCCGCTCAGCTCCCCAGAGCCCGGCCGGGGGTTGATGATGTCTGCGGGGCTCGATTCAGCAAGATGCTCCACCCCCAACTCCTTGCCGGTCTGCCACCGCACAAGAACCTCGATATGTAGGACAAGCAGGGCTCCACGATCCTCCCTCCCACCCTTGGTGATCAGTCTTCCAAGCGGTCGTTGCCCCGGATCTGCAAGCCGGGGGATGGGAGAGAGGGGGATGTGCGTCAGGCTGCAATGAACAGCTGGTTTTGGACAAACCAATCATTTCGGCCGCAGTTTCGGATTGCAGAGCGGAGCGGCCCCGGCGTTGCAAAAAAAATGTCATTTTGCGTTAGCCCAGGAGGTGCCCAATCTGGCAGAAGCTTTCTTGAAAGCGGGCAAAAGCTGCCCTGCCGCCCCGGCGCTAGAGGCAAAAGCCACCCTGCCACTATGTCTGACATAGAGGCGTCCCACCTCTATGTCGGATATAGCGCAGGGGCGTCCAAAAGCTCTGCCACTATGTCCAAACGCCCTGCTGCTATGTCTGACATAAAAAAGTGCCAGCCCGCCAGCAGAGGCGGGTAAAACACACACACACACACACACACACACACACACAAATTACTTACAATAATACAATTACTTACAAATTATATTAATTTTGAATTCCTCCCCCTCCCTCCGACCCACATACCTTTTCCAGCTGTTTCACAGAGGATTTCATCTCTGCTGTTGTCTGCCATGATGAAAATGTAAAAATGTAAAAGGAAAAAGGCAAGAGCTGCTGAGGTCAGGCTTGGTTAGCTGCTGCCAGAGTCCCCAATGGATGACTCTGCTTAACTGTTTAAAAAAAGCCTCTAAAAAAACGCCCTCTACAGGAGGAGGCAAGAGAACCAAGTGCCTCATCTACATAAGGAATTTTTCGGCTTTTAACCCTTGCTTAACTCTGCTCAAGTAATCATAAAGTCAGACTAAATGAGGCACGTAATTCTACCGCCTCCTCTTGTAGAGGGCACTTTTTTAGAGGCTTTTTTAACAGTTAAGCACTAAGCAGAGTCATCCACTGTGACTCTGGCAGCAACTACCTTAGCCTATTTCCTTTTAAAAAAAATTTCTTTTCATGATGACAGTGGTGAGGCCCTGCCTCTCCTGCCTCCCCTGATTGCACGTCACTGGTGGTTGTTGTCTTGAAAGGGAACCTAAAAGACCATCTCCACTTTCCTTCTCCTGAAGGGAGCAGCCCAAGATCACTCAGAATTCAAAGCAGTCAGAGAGGAATTTCCTTGGAGCCTCAATGTGCTTCCCGAGGTTTTTCAGGCTGAGTCCCTGGGAAGGACTCAAAATCAGGAGTTCTGGTTGAGCATTTTCCAGATCTGGATAATTTCCTAAAAGTCTTGGAGAGGCTGCAAGTGTGGAATGTAAATCTTTGGGTTAAAACTAAGTGGTGGGAGATTTTCCTGCCCCTCCAAGTTTCCCACCCACCTTCCAGGCTGTGGAGGGGCTCAGAGTTAATTCTTGGGTGCCGTTTCTGCAGAGACCCCAAAGGTGACAATGAGCAGCCGGACGGAGGTGGAGGATGGGATGGAGACACACGTCTGCCGCATGGATGGCTTCTACCCCAGGGACATTGATGCCTCCTGGAGAAGGGATGGGGAAGAATGGCTGGAAGAGACCTTCCATGGGTCTGTGGCCCCCAACGCGGATGGGACCTACCACTATTGGCTCAGCGTCCGGATCGACCCCAAAGAGAGGAGCCGCTATCGGTGCCACGTGGAGCACGACGGCCTGCAGGAGCCTCTGGACTTGGAGCTGAAGGGTGAGAGGCTGCAGGGAGGGGAAGTCTGGGCTCTCTGGCAGGCTGGAGGGTGGTGGGAGAGAAATCTGACCCCAGCTGTATCCAGAAGTGAGCATAGCTGAGCTTTCATCCATTGGTCCTTCCAGTATTTGAGGCAGGTGAAGCTGCAGGGACCAGACCGTAGAACTGACTTCGGGTGATGGAAAGGACAGAATCCCATCCCAATACTTGACCAATCCTGATGAAATTCCCTCCGATCCTCTCTTAGGCCTTCCCTGTTTCTTTTCTCCAGCAGAAGAGCAGAAATGACCCTGAGCCCCAGAGACAGATTTCCTTTTGTTTCCAATCCCCATAAAGAACCAGAATCAGGAGGAGTCTGGGAGCCCCTTTTCTGAAGGGAGATTTGGACTAAAATGGATGAAGTGCAGCTGCCTTCAGGAAAGGCCGAGAGAGGCTGGACTGAGGCATCCGGAGTCAGAAAAGAGGCTCCCGAGTCTGAGATTTTCCCCATCAGAGACTCACTTTGTTTTCCTGCTTTGAAGGTCAAAAGGTCCCTCTGGGTTGCTGCTCTAAGAAAGAAGTTGCAGATTATTTTATGATATATGAATTCCTGAGGCTCAGCATAGAACCCAAGGGAAAAAGCCTTTTCTCAAAGAACTCTGCATATGCTCAGAAGTGTCCTTGACGTATTTTTACACTTGACTTCCAAAGTTGCAAAATCTTTTATTGATGACTGTCATCACAATACAAGAAATATTCAAATGTAACAGTTGTCTCAACCAAAATATTCCTTTGGTTTTTGTTGTTGTTTATAGCAAGCATCCATTCACAAGTGGCAAGGTTGCTATACAATGGGAATCCTGAGTTTTGTGCAAGAGAAATTTAAAGTTCCCTCCTCAAAACTGCTCCCCCCCCCCTACTAAGCAATCCCAATTTATAATGCCTTGGTAAGACCATACTTGGAATTCTTCATTCATTTTTGGTGGCCACGATATACAAAAGACTTTGAGACTCTGGAAAGAGTGCAGAGAAGAGCAAGAAAGATGATTAGGAGCCTGGAGGCTAAAACATATGAAGAGCAGTTGCAGGAATTGGGCATTTCTACTTTAATGAGAAGAAGGACTGGGGGTGACATGATACCTTCCGATCTCTCAGGGGTTTCCACAAAAAAGAGGGAGTCCAGACCTAGAACTGAGGAGAAATTTCCTGACAGGGAGAAGAATTAATCTGTGGGATGGCTTCCCTTCAGAAGTTGTGGGTTCTCCATTGCTGGAGGCCTTTAAGAAGAGACCGGAGAGCCATTTGTCTGGAATGGTACAGGGCCTCCTGCTTGAGCAGAGGGTTGGACTGGAAGACCTCCAAGGTCCCTTCCAACTCTTATTCCCTTATTCTATTTCTGCCATTTTTATGCTATTTCTGGAGTGGACAAAGAAAATGAAAGGGTGTATTTAAAAAAAAAAAAGGCTGGGTGACATGAACTATTTTACTTCAAATAATAAAATGCAAAAACACTCAAACTGAAAGAGAAAAAAGATGGCGTACAGAGCTGCCCAATTCCACTCAGAGTCATGACTTATTGGAGCAACCAATAAAAAGAACAAAAATGTTTTGTCAACAAATTTTGTTTACATTATTGTGTTGGAGAAGTTTTTGTTTTGGAAGCTGCTATGAGTCAGAAGGTGGCAAAGGGCTGTTTTTGATTGGAAAAGCTAAAGATGAATTCAGTTGCCTTCATGCTGGGCTGGTGTGAGAAGAAGGCAGCATCCTGATGACACGTCCTCTAAGAACGGATAGCAAGGCGCCTTCATGTTACCTTGAGAAGGACCCAAAAATGAGCCCATGGAGTTTTTAATTTGGGGTATTTCCAGCTTTCACTTCTTGAGGTCTCTTCCCTGGTTGGGAAGATTGTTTGGGGTTCTCCTTCAATGATCTGCTCTTTCTCCCAATTCAGAACCAACCAATTCAAAATCCAACCTGGGGCTCATCATTGGCTGCGTTGTGGCTGCCCTTGTCCTGGCGTGTGCGATTGCTGCGATCCGGGTATTCTTAAGTAAGTATCTTTTTTGGGAGGGGGGGTGATGGAAGGAAGATGGGGAGATTCTTCCAAAGTCTCTCCCTTTGGGGAGCTTCTTCTGGGCTTCCTTCTGTCCTGTTTTCCCAGCCCTCTAGGGGAGCATCTGAGATCTCTGCCTCTTGCTGGGACTCCAGTTTCTATTCAGCTGAGTCTGAGATTCAGGCAGTCCTGTCTTCTTCTGAGTTGGGAAGAGGCATCCCAGTTCTGTCCCTTTCAAAGGCTTTGGTCAAAGAGCAGCAGAGAAGGATTTCCATGGAAACCTTTCTCCCCTCCCAGCTGCTCCTTCTGCTTCCCCCAATTCCCCTCCATCCATCTCGGAGGCAGCAGCAGGTCTCTCTTGGGGCAAATCAGGAGATACATTTGTATTTTGAAGATCTTTCTGTCTTGGTTGATGGGACTAAGTGACAGTGAAGCATCTGGAGTTCTTGCTCCTACAGAGGGAAAGTTTGGATGATCTCTGGTGGATTCTTTTGCGCTTTCACTGTTTTTTATTCTTGCAGAGAGACGTCAAGATGACTACAAAGCAGCACCAAGTGAGTGATTTGCCCTCTTTCCATGTAATCTCCAACTTAGAGAAGAGACCAGAGGCACCATTATTTGAGAGGGGTGTGTGTATATATGTGTCTTCCTCTTCATGCTAAGAACCAGGCTGAGGAAGTTGGGCCCCCTTTTCATTACAGCCAGGCTATTAGTAGAAGTGGAGTCCTCTAGGAGAAACATCTGGGAGAAGGAACCTTTAAGAAGAGGAGAAGACACAGGTGGTGGAAGGTCCCTCTGACTGAGGACATGCTCTGTTCCCCAAGTAGGCCGAGAGGAAAGGCTTGGCCAAATGAGAGTCAGAAGCTCTATAAAAGTAGGGATGAAAAGGGGGCATTTTGAGGGGAAAGGAGCTTTGGGGGGGGGGTGCCAGCTGGATCTCCTCTTGGTCTCCTGTCCCAAAGGCTCACAACTGGTTACAAAAAAAAATTTGAATCCATCTGTATCTTTTTAGGCCAGCTCTGCCTTCTGGCTTCTGTATGATGTAAATAATAAATTTTAATAATTATTTCCAATGCCTTTTAACCCAAGCAGTTTGATTCAAACTCTCTCCATGTTATTTGTGCATTTTTATTGTGTGGGAGAGAGAAAGGGAGGGAGGCAGCTGGAGTCAGAAAGAGCTGAGGTTCCTATAAGGAGGGAGGGAGAGACAGACAGACAGACATCCTCCCTCATCCCCTTTTTCTTTCTTTTCCAGCAAGTGACAAAGGATCCAGACCAGGGTAAGTTGGAGGGAGCAGCTGCTGCATGAGCCATTCTGTCCCTTTGCAAGACTTTGGGGGGATGAGGGGATGAAAAGAGGGAGAGGGTCCCAATTTTTAAAGCCCCTCCCCCTAATTCATCCTCCCTAGGGTCCCTCTGATTTTTCTACTAGTGGAATAATAAGAATAACTGCACCCACTTTGGCTTAGTGCTGAGGGCTCCAGGCGAGAATCTGAGTTCTATTTAGGCAGGAAAGCCGGCTGGGTGTCACAAAATCCGCTTTCCTTGCACTGGTTGATTCTGCAGAGGAGAAGGGAAACTCTCCCTATTGGATTATATTGTTGGATCTGAACATTGATTCCTTCTGTCTCTTTCTCTCCAATCCAGGGAGCAATCAGACTGTTTAGCAGCCCCCTTGCAGGTGAGTGGTCTCAGTGGGGGCTGTATGGGGTGAGAGGGAGGGGCCCTTTGGGGTCCAAGGACCAAGTGAGGGTGAAGATGCTTTGGGAATCCCTCTTCTCTCTCCTATTCACCTGAAACACTGGAAGGTAAGGAATTTGGGGGAGAAGGCTTGGGAGAGGGGTCTTACTGCCCCCAAACTCTGATCCTTCGGCACCTCTCAGGCTCTGACTGTCTTGATCCAACTAACCCTTGGATACTTTCTCCCTCCTCTTTGCAGGGGACACGCCCAGCATGAGGAAAGAGGAGAGAAGATGGGATCGGCCTCCTTCTGAATTAGGTCGGACTTTCAGGAGGAGCCCTTCAGGCCCTTCCTGCATGCTGGAACCCAGAGAGATTTTGGGGTCTTTCATCACTTGTGCTGTCCCAGCAGTATATAGCTAGTGTAGGAATTAAGAACTGTCTCCTTTAAGAAACTACCTCATGGGAAATGCAGGCAGAGACTGCCTTGTGGGAAATGTAGTTCCACAACATGTGATCACATCTCTGTTTATGATTGGCCACTGGGGCATCTTGCCCACATACAAAGTTTATAGCCGGGCAGTTTAAATGCCTTTGTGAACCGGAATAGTAGCGTTTTACATCTTCGCTCAGCATGGGGATAAAATCAACATCTTTTTACACTACATGATGGGACAGATCATGGAAAGTCAGAAGAATCTTAACACTGAACTGTAAGTTTTGTTATTAAGGATGCCTGATAATAAACGTGGTCTGAAAGAGATTCCTAAACGTGGAGTTAACTGGCTGCCCGAGCAGAACCTCATTGCCCAGGGCAGAACAAGGAGAGTCCCATTATTTAATATGGGACTTATGGTACAATTGGTTAGATGATAGATGCAAAGACTAGAAAGCTAATGATGAAAGATGATTAACAAACCAGAAATAAATACAGGTATAAAGCTATATAGAAGAATACGTATTGTAAGCAATATTATTACCAGAATGTACAAAAGTGTAAATTAAAATATATAGAATGATAAATGTAGAGAGAACTATGTTAGAATCATAGAAACAATAGATATAAGTTTGTTGTGTGCAAGTTCCTATATTTTTTATTCTTTTTTATGTTGACTATATTGTATGAATAAGAGAAAAGTGGACATAATTAGGATATATAACATCATGTATATTTTACAAGTTGCTGATATAATCGGTATATCGTCATTGCAAAGTTGAAACTGGAGGTAAAATGAAGAAAAACATGCAATAAAAATATTAATTAAAAAAGAAAAATCTGTAACTATGTGTAGACTCACAATGCAAGTGAGCGAACCAATTAGATTTGTGTGACATAGAGCTAAACAGCATTTAACTAGGATGGAGGTAATATGTTTATTGTTAATTTTATATTTGTTGAACACATTTTTGTGTGTGTACATGCCTGTCTTTCTGTAATTCTTGTTTTGTTTTGTTTTCATTCTGTATTTGTATTTTATTTTTGGAAAAGTGAATAAAATACATTCTCATTGTAATGCTCATTCCAGATACAGTGTCTGTCTTATCCTAGAAGCTGCTAGGGTCCCAATGTGGACTAAGAGGCTTCAGCTGGAACCTGGCAAGACTGATTGTGGCTTTGGGTCTTGGGACCTCCAGTTCAAGGACAAGGCCATTCTTGGATGAGGTTGCCCTGCCCCACACAAAACCCCATGTGGAAGGTGTTTGAAAATCAGGTGGTAATCATGGCCAGGAGGCTTTTGGCTCAACTTCCAGTTATGTCAGTTAGGGTTAGACTGAGGGGACAACATCTCCTTAATGGGATGGGTGGAATGGGGATAAGAATAGGGAGGAGTGGAGTGGAATGGAACATAATAGAACAGAACAGAATAGAAAATAGAATAGAAAATAGAATAAAAAATAGAATAGAAAATAGAATAGAAAATAGAATAGAAAATAGAATAGAAAATAGAATAGAAAATAGTGGAATGGAATGGGATAGGATGGGATAGGATAGGATAGGAGTGGTGTTTGCTTCGGCAGCACATATACTAAAATTGGAACGATACAGAGAAGATTAGCATGGCCCCTGGGCAAGGATGACACACAAATTCGTGAAGCGTTCCATATTTTTTCAAATGATATCAATACTTAAAAAAGATGCAAATTTGCTTGAATGGCAGAAGGGTATTAACAAATTTGTATGGGCAGGGAAAAAGAGCCCAAGAGCCAAGGTGGCGCAGTGGTTAAATGCAGCACTGCAGGCTACTGCTAGATCAGCAGTTCAGCGGTTCAAATCTCACCGGCTCAGGGTTGACTCAGCCTTCCATCCTTCCGAGGTGGGTAAAATGAGGACCCAGATTGTTGGGGGCAATATGCTGACTCTCTGTAAACCGCTTAGAGAGGCCTGAAAGGCCTATGAAGCGGTATATAAGTCTACTGCTATTGCTATTGCTAAAAAGCCGAGAATAAAACTTAAAATAATGCAAGATGTACATAAGGGAGGAGGCTTGAAATTGCCAAATTTAAAACTATACTATGAAGCAATAATTTTATCACTAATCAGTGACTGGATCAATTCAACAGACGATAGAGCACTTAACATTGAAGGACATGATTTGGTATATGGTTGACATGCTTATCTGATATATGACAAGAAGGTGGATAAGAATTTTAAAAGTCATATTTTAAGGAATGCTCTATAGCGTGTCTGGAAAAAATATCAACATAAACTAAACAACAAGATACCTATGTGGGCAATTCCCAGACATGCAATAGAGAACATAAGTATAGACCAAAAACAGGGTATAACCACATATAGACAGCTTCTCATTATAGAAAGAGGTGTATAACAGCTAAAATGTATTAAAAGAGGAAAAGGTAATTCAAACATGGTTTCAGTATGGACAGTTACAGGCCAGATGGAAAAAGATCAGAAAATTGGTATTACGCAAAATGAGCACAATTTACTAAAACAAATTAGGGATCAAAGTCAAATGCATATAAAAAGGTTATATAATGTATTAATAGAAATGGATTTGGAAACAGAACTAGTTAAAGACTGCATGATAAAGTGGGCACAAAATTTTGAAGAACCAATAATGCTGGATACATGGGAAAAGATATGGGTAAGAAAAGTAAAATTCACGCAAGCCCCAAATCTGAGAGAGAATTTTTCTAAGATGTTTTATAGATGGCATTTAGATCCTAAAAAATTGGCTTGTATGTATCCGAATTTACAACCTAAATGCTGTAAAAGCTTTTTTTTTAAATTTTAAATTAAAAAAGAATAGGGAGGAGTGGAGTGGAATGGAATGGAACATAATAGAACAGAACAGAATAGAATAGATAGAAAATAAAATAGGAAATAGAATAGGAAATAGTGGAATGGAATGGGATGGAGTGGGATAGGATAGAATAGCAGAGAATAGAATAGATAGAAAATAGAATAGAAAATAGGTGAATGAAATGGACTAGAATAGGATAGCAGAGAATAGAATAGAAAATAGTGGAATGGAATAGAATAGGATGGAATAGAATAGAAAATAGAATAGAAAATAGAATAGAAAATAGAATAGAAAATAGAATAGAAAATAGAATAGAAAATAGAATAGAAAATAGAATAGAAAATAGAATAGAAAATAGAATAGAAAATAGTGGAATGGAATGGAATAGAACACAATCTGGAAGGGACCTTGGAGGTCTTCTACTCCAGCCCCCTGCTCAAGCAGGAGATACTTTCCTTGACTTTTTTTCTTGTTATTTATATGTTGAAATAAAGTTTCAACATATAAAGGAACAAGGGAAAGGAAAGGGAGAAAAGAGAAAGGAAAGGAAAAGAAACGAGGAAAGGAAAGGAAAGGAAAGGAGAGAAAGGAAAGTGAAAGGAAAGGAAAGAGAAAAGAAAGGAAAGAGAAAGGAAGGGAAAGGAAAGGAAGGGAAAGGAAAGGAATTCACTTTTCGCCAAAAGTCTACCCAACAAACACGGACTTCTCTTCGGAGGGCATCCCTGGGGCTGCATTCACACGTAACCAGATCGCCTCCCTGTGCTAAACTTGGCAGGTCCTCACCTAAACTTTATTCTAAAGGGAATCCCAATGAGTCGAGGGGCAGCGACCGCCTAGGTCCCCGCTCCCCCTTCCTGGGCGTCGGAGGACAGAAAAAGGGCGGCTCACTTTCCTCTCTTCCTTCGCAGATCTGCGCACCTTGGAGGGGGGAGTGGAGAACTTGAGCCCCGGAGACTCATCGCTCTGGAGCGCGAAGGGCGGGGCGGGGCGGGGGCAGAAGGGGCGGGGTTTTCCTTCGGCTGATGGTTTGGGCTGTTGGGTGCAATCCGGTGTCCCGAGTTGCGGGTGGAAAGGCGCACGTGGCTGGAGGGCGATGGCTCTGCAACGGGCGCCCCTCTTGTTCCTGGGAGCGGTGCTGGGGGCCTTCGTGACCGGGGCCTGCTGCGGTGAATTCCTGAAAGGACTTGCCACCTGAGGGACGGGGAAGTCGGAGGGGGGGTAGCAGAAAAGGAGGGGGAGCCGTGAACAGTAACAGAGTTGGAAGTTCTTCCAGGGGGTGCCTACCATCAGCCTTTCATAGCAGCTGTCCCACCTCTCTTCCGTTGGGCCTGAGTCCTACCCCGCCTCCTCTACTAGTGGCTGGGGACAATAGGCCCTGGACTCCTTTTTTTTTTTAAAGGTTTTATTTCTTTTAAAAAACACAAATATCTCATCATTCGTCAATCATTAAAACATTGAAGTACAATTTTTTTTGTATGCCCCTCCCTCCCTCCACCCTCCCTCCTCCTCCCCCCCCCCCCGACTTCCCCGAACCCGTACACGGTATGGATTTTTAACTAACACAGTCTAAAATCTATTGAGAAAAAAGAAATAAAGAAATTAATGACATTCTGCATTGACCTTAGCTTCTTCTTACTGAACTAACTTTAAACAGTTTAAATCATTTCTGATCTTAAGCATAGGCTAACTGGAATTTCTTGGTCCCGTATTTATTTTGTGTATAGTCAATCCATTTTTTCCAGTCTCGTTTATATCTCTCATTTGAGTGATCTTTAAGATATGCCGATATTTTAGCCATCTCGGCTAAGTTTGTAACTTTCAATGTCCATTCTTGAGTTGTAGGCAAGTCTTCCTTCTTCCAGTATTGCGCCACCAACAGTCTTGCTGCAGTTATTAGGTGCAGAATCAAGTTAGTCTCTACCACTGTAGAGTCCGTGGCACGACATAACCGCGGTAGACTAAAGCGCGCCGACAACACCGCGGCGCTAAAACCGCGATGTCGAAAGCGCGCCCACAACAGCACGCCGACAGAAGCACGATTTAACTTAAGGTAAGGTTTAGGGTTAGGTTTAGGGTTAGGTTTAGGGTTATTTTTAGGGTTATGTTACAGCGCGCTTCTGTCGGCGCGTTGTTGTTGGTGCGCTGTTGTCGCGCGGTTTTGACAGTGCGGTTTTGTCACCGCGCTTTAGTCACACGCGCTTTAGTCTACCGTGGTTTTGTGGTGGAACCGTAAAGTCAGTACATATACCTAGTAAAAATAACTGAGGAGTAAACTTTATCCTTCTTTTAAAAATATTTTGCATAACCCACCATATTTTTATCCAGAATGCCTTAACCTTTTGGCAGGTCCACCATATATGATAATATGTAGCATCGAGAGAACCACACCTCCAACATTTAGGCTGTACATTCGGATATATAGAAGCCAACTTTTTAGGATCTAAATGCCATCTATAGAACATCTTGTAAAAATTTTCTCTCAGATTTTGAGTTTGTGTAAATTTCACATTTCTTACCCAGATTCTTTCCCATGTATCCAACATTATTGGTTCTTCAATATTTTGAGCCCATTTTATCATACAATCTTTAACTAATTCTGTTTCTGAATCCATCTGTATTAATACATTATATATCCTCTTTATATGCATTAAGCTTTGATCTCTTATTTGTTTATACAGATTATCCTCAACTTGGATAAAACCAATTTTTTGATCTATTTTCCACCTAGCCTGTAATTGCCCATACTGGAACCATGTTTGAACTGCCTTCTCCTCTTTTAATACCTCTAAAGATTTTAATTGTAATACCCCCCTTTCTGAGGTAAGAAGCTGTCTGTAAGTAATTCTGTCCTGTTTTTGTGCTATATTCATATTTTCAATTGTGTGTCTAGGAATTGCCCACATGGGTATCTTGTCATTTAATTTATATTGGTATTTTTTCCAAACCCGCAGTAAAGCATTTCTTAAAATATGACTTTTAAAATTGTTGTCCAATTTTTTGTTGAATAACAGGTAAGCATGCCAACCAAATACCAGATCATGTCCCTCAATATTCAATATTCTATCATTGGTTAAATGAGTCCAATCACTAATTACAGATAATACCACTGCATCATAATATAGTTTTAAATTAGGTAGTTTCAATCCTCCTTTCTCAGGTACATCTTGCATTGGCCCTGGACTCCTTCTTGAAGGCCTTCTTCATTGTCCTCCTCCTCACCAGCCCATTTCCTGGTCCAGTGGAAGTCGGAATGCCGCTTCCTCAACAGGACACAGCGGCTGTGATACCTGGACTGGACTCTTATGATCGAGTAGGAGGAGATCGACTACTTCGACAGCGATCTCAGGAGATACATGGCGTTCTCTCCTTTGGGGCAGCCCGATGGACAAGTGGAACGAAGACCAGATCTATCTGCAGACAAGAAGGCCAGTGATTCCTTCTGCAGGCACAACTCCAAGATTTGGATTCAGGGCTCTCACCTCTCACCCCCCCCCCAATAGAGCCCCCGCTGCAGCCCCCCAAAGACCACCTTAAAGGGGGGGTCTCCAGCCCCCTTCAATATAGGGACAGATGTGGGGAGCCAATTGTGGGAAACAACTCGGAACTCCCATACCATTCATCAGTTTCCCACCTGTGGCTCCCCCTCCCTCACTGATCATCCAATGGAGGATTATGGCGTGTGGGAGTCTTGGTCTCCTCCCCAAAGTCAGAGGCTCCCCCAGAAGGGATCGAGGCTCAAATCTTGCCCGATTTTCACAACCTCGAGGGGAAAAAAACTCACGTGTTTGAAGCTGCAAGAACTCATTTTCTTATATTTTCGGGTGGCATTTGTAGATTCAGGTTGGAAAAGGCCTTGGTTTCAACCGACTTTGGAGGCAACCGTATTCGGGTATAATACGGGGCCGGAAGGTCCCACTCCCACCCAGTCACGGAGGGGCGAGGGGGCGTCCGACTGCATCTTATCGCCGTTCGGCGGCTTCCCCACGACCCCCTCCCCATCACAGTAATAACGAAGGGAGACGGCGATCTCTTTTCGGGCCCCCTGAGCGAAGTGGAGCGAGGGAGGAAGCAGAGAGCACACGGAGATCGAGGCTTCTGAGGCTACCGACTCTCTTGCCCTCGACCCTTTACTCCATTACTGGGGTCTCAACCCCTTTCCTCCCCCTCTTCCCCCAGGAGCATTGACGGCGCATCCCAGCCCCTCCTTTCCTCCCTCCCCGCCGAGCCCCTTCCTTACCGGGGGCCTCCTTCTCCCTTCGCTTCCGGGGATCCGAGCCAGCGCCGCC
This sequence comes from Thamnophis elegans, assembly GCF_009769535.1. Lineage (NCBI taxonomy): Eukaryota > Metazoa > Chordata > Lepidosauria > Squamata > Natricidae > Thamnophis > Thamnophis elegans. Next base: position 169,329,219 of record NC_045542.1, on the reverse strand, counting down.
ACCATCAGCAGCAGGGGGAGCCCAGCAGAGCCCATGGATGCTGCCCCACAAGCACCCCAAAAGAGAGAGGAGAAAGACGCGGATGCTCCCAGCCTCAGAGGAGGAATGGGGTGGGGTCTGAACTTGGGGGGGGGGGCATTTTCCTCGAACTGTCCAGAAAAGCAGAGGGACCAGTGAGAATCCTCCCTTCTGCAGCGTCATCGGTCTTTGGGCAGAGTCTCTCCTGACTTTACCCGCAAGAGAAGATATTTCGGCGCAGAGAGAGAAGCAGAGAAAGAGGGAGGGGGATCCCTTCAGTCTTGGAGTGGTGCAATTCAAGAGGGGTTAATGCCAGCCCTGAAGGGGAGTATAGGGTTCCTTTTGCCCCCCCACCGACTCGGCGTGGAGTGGGTCTGCGGGCGATGACTGAAGGGGAGGCGCAGCAGCTCCACAACCAGCGAGGACTTGGGGGTAACAGTAACAGCGTGTAACAGTAACAGAGTTGGAAGGGATCTTGGAGGTCATCTAGTCCAACTCCCTGCTCACGCAGGAGATCTGTACTAGGGATTCGTCTCTGAGCGGGCTGGCTGGGGAGTCCATGGGCGTCTTTACACACACAAGCACCGCACACACGCACATTTCCTCGGTGGGAGTGTCCCTTCCCTAACCATGTGGGTTCACTGCCCTTCCCACCCTTCCCGGAAGCTTCTCCCCTTTGCTCCCTTCCTGGCAAAGGGGCTGCCGGAGGGCCGATTTTACCCAGCGCTGTGGGGTTTTCTGACCCACCGCAAATAGCCGGGCAGTTTTTGGTTCAACAATCGCTGTTGTTGATCTCAACGTGGGGGTGGGGGAAAAGTGGGGGGGCTGGAATCCCTGGCTGAGAATCGTAAAGAGAGCAAAGAAAGTGGAGGGTCCCTTCTAGGGCTGCCATGAACACCTCCCCCTGCTTGAGTTGCAGCCCCCCCCAACCGATCCCCCTCCCACTTCGTTCGCTTCTCTGCGCGGAATTATTTCTCTCCTCTTCAGCTGAAGTCACAAAGGACTCTGCCTGGAAATCGATGACGCTCAAGCAGGGAGAATTCTCATTGGTGCTGCCGCTCACATAAATGCTTAAAAGGTAAAGATAAAGGTTCCCCCCGTACATACCTGTATATGCTAGTGGTTCCGACTCTAGGGGGCGATCCTCATTTCCGTTTCAAAGCCGAAGAACCAGCGCTGTCCAAAGACGCCTCTGTGGTCATGTGGCTGGCATGACTAAATGCCGAAGGCGCCCGGAACGCTGTTCCCTTCCCACCAAAGGTGCTTCCTATTTTTCTACCTGCATTTTTTACTGCTTTCCAACTGCTAGGTTGGCAGAAGCTGGGACAAGTACCGGTAACTAGAACTCACTCACGGCGCCGCGCTAGGGATTTGAACTGCCGACCTTTCTGATCCACAAGCTCAGCGTAAATAAATATAAATAAAATAAATACATTAATTAAAGATAAATGCTTCCTCCCCTCCCCCTACCCCAAACTCAGAGCCTCGACTGCCCTTTTGGGGGCTGGCCGGGACACCCCTCTTCCTGCACCACCCATTCCGTGCATTTTACAGATGAAGATTTGTGCCATGGGAACAGTTGCTGCGCTGGATGAGAAGCGGGGAGGCGCATCCCATAGCCAGAGAAGACTTGGGGGTCACAGACAACCCCCCCCCCCAATCCGAAGAGAAGCCACAGAAAACCCTCAGCAAAATCAGGAAGAAGAGGAGACGATCTGCAGGGATCCCTCCTAGCCCAGCCGGATCCCCTCCTCAGCCCCCTCCGTTCCCGGGAGAATCCTCAGCAGCTTCGTGGGCGAAAAACCCCATTTCCTTCCTTATAACACGCGCATCTCTTTTTCGCAACGTCTGGACGAATAAGCCCCTTTCAGGTTGCTTCCCTCCTTGATTAGCTTCCATCCATGGTTCCTTGTCCTGACTTCAGGTGCTTTGGAAAACAAGGTGACCCCTCTTCTTTGTGGCAGAGCCTCAGATACTGGATTACTACTAACATGTCCTTCCTAGTCCTTCTTTTCTCTAGACTAGTCATACTCAGTTCCTGCAACTGTTCTTCGTATGTTTTAATCCACAGCCTTTAATCCTCTTAATTTTAGCACTTTTTCCAAAGTGTCAGCATATTTTTGGAATGTGACCAAAGCTAGACACATGTTCCAGGTGTGATCTTACTAGGGCTTTATAAAGCGTACTAATACATAATGTGATTCTCATCATCATCATTTTAGACATTGTCTGTCTATTGCAGGATGAAAGCCTCTTCCACATGTTTCCAACCAATAATGTTCCTGAGCTTTCTTTTGCCAATTGGGCCCCATAATGCTTGTTGAATGTTGTTGATCCATCTTCTTTTCTCTTTTGTGGATGCTGTTAGGAATATAATTCTAACGGTTGGGTTGGCAATATATAAATCATGTAACAATGTTGTACCTGTTTCTTTAAACATATTGTAAAATGTGATTGGTTGCTGTTTTCCTCAATCGGCCATAAGAGGGAGCCAGAACATCAGCTCCCTCTGTGTAGTTTGCTGCTGGGCTGATCTGATCTGAGTGCCTGAGCAATGTAAGTTTTTCAACTGCTAGTAAACTTTGAGTATTGAACTGATTATATGATACTGGACTATGTTATTTGGATTATCCCTTAAGTGAAAGACATTGATGACTGACTGTCTTATCTGTGTATGACTTGGACTGTTTGATGGACTCTGATACCTCTATTTCCATGAAAGTAAAAGCCTATTGAAACTGCAGTGTCTCTGTATGCTGCTTTGTGTGTTCTCCAACACAACTCTCACAACGCTTCTCTGAAGGCACTCGTTCTCCCAACAGGGAGCTTACCTAACAGGTGCTTTTTATGAACTGGGATCCAGTCTATGATTTTGATTCTATCCCTCTATTTATACAACTAAGGATTGTATTAGCTTTCGTGGCTGGTGCTACACACTACTGGCCCATGTTTAAGTGATCGTCCAGGAGGACTCCAATGTCCCTCTCACAGTTACTGTTTTTGAGCCAGGTGTCACCTAATCTGTTCTTGTACCTTTGGCTTTTCCTGCCTAAGTGTAAAACCTTGCTTTTCTCCACATTTCCTTTTGTTCCTATTGTTCAAGTCTGTCAAGATCCTCTTGGATCCTGGCTTGTCTTCTGGGCTTCTGGTTATAACTTGTGAACATCTAGAAGCCAGCACAGGTTTGTTAAAAAAAATAGACCATACCCAACCAATCTTATTTCATTATTCAACAAAGTAACTAAATTAGTAGACCAGCAAAATGCTGTGGACATAGAGTAGTGGATTTAGACCAGCAAAGCATTTGACAAAATAGAGCACAACCTACTTCTTGCTAAGTTAGAAAAATGTGGGATAGACAGCATTACCACCAGGTGAATTTGTAACTGGCTAACAAACTGTACTCAATGAGGTGTCCTTAATGGAACTGCATCTACATGGAGGGAAGTAAGTAGTGGGGTACCACAAGGTTCTGTTTTAGGCCCAGCACTCTTCTATAGCTTCATAAAAGACTTAAATGAGGGAATAGAAGGGGAACTCATCACGTTTGCAGATGATACTAAACTGACAGGAATAGCCAACATCCCAAAATAAATCCTAGGCTGTTTCCTTAATGGAAGGATACAAGATCATGTGAAATATTAGTACAGCTTTACTAAGCCTTAGTAAGACCACACTTGGAACACTGTATCCAAATTTGGACACCACAATATAAAAAAGCTGTAGAGACATTGGAGAGACTATAGAGAAGAGCCATGAGGATGATTAAGGGACTGGAGGCTAAAGTGTATGAAAAGCAGTTGCAGGAAGTAAAAAAGAAGAACTGGGGGCAGGGAAACATAACAGTGTTCAAACATTTGAGGAGCTACTGCAAAGCAGAGCATTAGATCAGAACATCCCAAGCAGAAGGGACTCAGCCCCAAAGAAACTCCAGGAAATCCATGATCACAGATACCTTGGAAAGATTGGAGCAGGAGTGTCAAACTCAAGGCCCATGGCTCAGATTTGGAAACAGTGAAGGACCAGTCCATGGTGCCTCTCTTTTTTTGTATTTTTTTGTATTTTTAAACATAAAAAAAACCATAAAAAAATTATCATCCATACATACTGTAGAAAGTGTATCAGTTGGTTACAAAAGGTTTTCATGCATCTCTTCCACAGTCATCAAGCATAATTCATATTAATTCAAGTATTTTAATTCAAATATTTATACATGTTACCCTTATACCTTCATTTATGTTTGACTATAATTATTTAAACGTCCTTCATCATAAAATATACAGAAATTTAATACATAGCCACATACTGGCATTTCATTTAATATTTCTAAAATCCTCCAATAACACTGAATCCTTATGTCCTATTCTAGCTAAACATCCATAATATTTAATAACAAACTTTTCTAAACCTCCTTTCCTTTGTGCGGCCCTCTTGAGCTCTGTTTTTGCTGGCAGAGGGCTGCAGGAGGCCATTGCGGCCAAACATGGAGGCTCAACAAGTGACGTTGAGTTGGCTATGCCCACCCTGGCCACCCACTTCCCAAGGTCAAACACTACCCTGATGCAGCCCTCAATGAAATCAAATTTGACACATTTGGACTAGAGGATGGATTTCCCCCACCCACCCAAACCAGGTGTGAGTTTTGTCTCTTAAATAAACTTAAATAAACTTTAGCAAGTGTCAGGATGACCTATGAGCTAACTTTAGGTTGGAGCATCAGCTGTGATAGAATCTCATCTTCTGTGGCTTAGACAGGGGAAGAAGGACGCTTTTCTTGAGAAACTTGATCAGTTGTCCCTTTGGAATGGAAATTTTTCCTTCACAGGTCTGATAAGTGAGAAAAAGAGAGGACAGCTAGTTAAATTTTGGGCAGCAGCTCCTCTTCCCTGAGATAGAGAAGGACTCATGCTGAAGACCTCCAGGAGGTCCAGATGGTCCAACTGGCTGGATTATAACCCAGCATTCTGAGAAACATGCATTAGTGTTTTCTGGGCAGAGGGCAGAATTGATGGCTGTGAAGAGTTGCTGATGAGGGGGGAAAGGTAATATAGCAGAACATTCCAGGGAGTTATTGAGGAATAATCTCCTGGCTCCTCTTAGAGTTCCTATGAGGTGTCACAGTCCTGTTTTTCCACCACCACTGAAGCCATTCAAAGTTGCCCAGCAGGGCTGGCCCCAAAAGGACCCTGTCTTAAATCAACATTAATTTATTTTTAAAAAATGATGCTAGACCTCAGGGAATCTTGTTACTGGTACAAGACAGATTGTATTCTCCATATATTCCAAACTTGGTAGTTCTTACTCCAAATTTCACAGTCTTTGAATTGGTTTGTACTCCAAAGCCCCTGTCCCAACCTGGTTAAATTTAAGTCTCCATTTCTTTAGGTATGTGGGGAAGGTTAGTTTCTTGTAAGTATTGTTTAACTCCTCCCTCTTCTATATTCTCCTGTTCATAGAGTTTACCATAGTAATCTTGTATAATTTTCTTCTTCTCTGCAATTCCATAACAAATTTTCCCTTGGTCATCTCTTAGCTGCAACACATGGATCTTCTTCAGGGGCAGGAATAGGGATTTTCTTCTTCAATCAATCTGTTTTATTTCATTTTCATTTTCATTTTATACAATCACTTATATACTGTGCATAAAAAAATAAAAAAATAAATCAGTAAATCTTCCACCATGGAAAACCAACATAACACTTCGATCCCCCATACACCCTTTCTTCTCCCCCTCCAACTTTCATTTCTCCCCTCCAACATTCCCCGCTTCTACTTCCCTTCCCCCTCAAACATCTCCCCTTTCCTCCATCTCACCCTCCTTACATTCCTCTCTCACTCCCTCTTTACTTCTCCCTCTTCTTTCCCTCTACTCCTCACTTTGGTGTATCTCTACAATTCATTAATCTATTCAGTTTATATTTTGCACTAAAATTAAGAAAAATAAAAAAAGAGAAAATAAAAGAGAAAAAGAAAAAAAAGGAAAAGAGAGCAACAGTATACAAGTGCATTCTTATTGTTCTGAAAATTGAAACTGTATTTTCCCCCCCCCTCCCCCCAGTAGACCCCCCTCCCTAACCCCCTTTCGACTTCCCAGGTCCCATACCCGGCATAATTCTTTATCAAGCACAATCTGAAGTATATTAAAACCAACTAACTTTAAAGTTAAAAAATAAAAAATAAAGGAAAAACCAAAAAAAAAGAAATAGTGAAAAAAAATAAAAAGAGAAACAAGACACACACACAAAAAAGGAAAAACAGGAAAAATCAACAGACCCTCTACATTAACTCAGCTTCCCATCATCTTTAAATCTTAAACAATGTACCTCATTCCTAATTTCAGTTATTTTATTACTTGCAGGATTTCAAACTATATTGGAACCAAGTAGGTTAATCAAATGGAATTCTCCAACTAAGGGCCTTATCACTTTATCTATATATCCAAACCTTTAATTTATCTCTTTTTTATCCAAGTATCCAAACCTTTCTGTAAAACCATTTAAAGACTCAAGTGCTTCTTTCATTTTTCATTTCCAACACCTCCCATCCTGCCTTTACCCACGTCTACATATAAATTTTATACCTTCCATCCTGCCTTTACCCGTGTCCATATATATATTTTATCCTCATCCATTACTCCTCTCATATTTACTCCACCTTCCTGGAGACTCTCCAACTAATCTTTCTTAACCTTATATTCAAATAGCAATTTATACAAAAATCAGCTTACATTCTGACTCAAAGTAATCTAATTGAACTTTCACTACCCTTCCATCTACCCCACGCCACCCGACTCCATTCATCCCAAACCACAATTCATGAAAATCACGATCTCCGCTCTCCTCGCCCCAAAAGATAATTCATGCGCAATTTAAATTAGAGTTCAAACGAGTCTTATATAGGTCCCATACAATATATGTCCAAAATCAGCACCGCTTCTTTCAGTCTCAGTATCTCATCTTCGATATACAGCTTTGTCATTTTATACCAGACAGAAATCATGAAATTTTATTCAAGCTAAAAATTTAAAAGGTATTTTAAAGGCATAGCTGGATCTTTATTCTTTACTCTTCTGCCCTTCCGGAAGAGAAAAGCAACACCCTCCGCCTTGTAGCCACGTGTCCCGCTGCTTGTCTTCTCCTTCTCCTTGTCTTTCTCCAAGTCCGGATGCTTCAGGAAGTCCCGCCTTCAGGATCTTGTAATAAAAATCTCGGGCTTCACAAACAGAATTAAGACGATGTTTTTGGTTCTCAAATGTAAATGTAATACCAGATGGCACTTCCCATTTATACTGTATCTGGGAATTTCTGAGTTCCTCAGTTAAGAAAGTGTAGTCTCTCCTTGCTCTTAATATTTGAGATGGTATTTCTTTAAAAACAATCAAGTCCTGTCCATCAATTCTCAGCCTATTATTGTAGAGCTTCTGTATTATCACATTTCTGGATTCCTTTGTGGTGAAATATATAATTATATCCCTCGGAAGCTGTCACTGTTTTGCTAGACACGAGTTCTGGCGATAAATTTTTTGAATCTGCCAATCAAAGTTAAGTCCCGGACTTCCCACCAAACGACTGAGAGCCTCAAAAAAGGTCTGTTTCAAATTCTCCTGTTCCTTTTCACGCAATCCTCTAACTCTTATTGCGAACGCAATCTTATTATAATTTATCATAACAAGTTGTTTTTGAGCATTTTCAATTTCCTGTTGTAACGTTTGAATTTTAGATGTCAAATTAGAGTTAGTTTCTTCCAAAAGTTCCAATTTATCCTCCATGCCAGCAATATAGTCTGTCATAACTGTCATAATTCCGATCATATCCTCCTTCGTTTGAGCAATTTTGGCATCAAATTTATCATACAAGTCCGATATAAGTTGATTGATTTCCTGTCTGAAATTTTTAAGGGTTTCAAAGAGAAATTCTTGCGTTAACAAGTCTCCAGTAGAGGGCGTAGGAGGCAAGGACAGCGACTTTGTAGCAATATCTTGAGATGTGTTGTTAAGGAAGCGCTTGGACTGCTTCGATTTGGGAGGCATTATTAAAAAAAAACCCGAACAAACAAACAAGCCAACAAACAAAGTCTCTGCTCCCCTCAGTTTTAAATGGGATACTATTTGTAAGCTTTTAACAATTAATAAGGAGAGGTCTTCAGGAGAGTAGGGCTGATTGAGTACGTCACGTATCAAACGCAGAAGCTATAAAATTGCCATCTTGTAATGCAGCTAGACAAAGAAGCCTTTTGCAAAATTGAAGCTGGTATTTTGAATAGTAATAAAAAAGATTTCTCAGGAATGGTCCCCGCTCGAATTGATTTTAGATAACTTAGCTTTGTCCTGAGGGGGGGGGGCAACCTGCCTAGGGCTGCAAAAAAAAAAAAGCAGCTGAGAAGAACTGGCTGGAGTGAAAGCTCAGCTATTGTTGAACCTCTTCTCCATTCACAGCGGAAAAAAAAGCTGTGAATTACAAAGAGATTCTAACGACTGAACTTCTCCCTGCCCCTTTCTGCCAGAAAGGGGAGATATCTATAGATCTTATAAGATATACAGACCAGAACTCTGAGAGGAGCTCCGTTGAGCTCCAGACGGCAACAGCTCCTCCCCCGGAAGTCTCGGGATTTTCTAGTTCTTCCCAGACCATTTAAGGGCCTCCTGAGCCCTGATATTTGCTCCACTGTCCACTGAGGTCAAAGAGGCTTCCTCCCAGAAAAGAGGAATCTGGAACATTTTGAGATCTACAGAAGTTGAAAAAGTGGCTGCCTAGTTTCCTCTTCCTTTCTGATTCCCATTTAAACTCCTGTGGGGGTCCTGGCTGCAACTCTGAGGGAGTTTCTCTCCCATCCAAACCAGCTCAGGCAACACAGAGAAAGACACAGTGGATGTGTTTGTTTCACTTACATTTCAGGAAGAGAATCCCAGCTACCAAGATTATGGCAACCACATTTCCCACAGGAATCCACCACCTTGTATCTAAAGCTAGAGAAAGATGGTTCTGGTTAGACAGATGCTGAGTTCCCTGAAGTGGAGCTCTTGCATGGACCCCCAGGCAGTGTCCACACCCAAAGGAAAACCCTCTGCTCCAAGGCTGAAGAAGACAAAGTGAAAGGCCTCAAAGGGCAGAAGGAAAAGCCACAACCAAGGCAGTGGTTAGATAACATGGCTTCAATTAGACAGATGTTGAGTTCTCTGAAGTGGAGATACTAAACAATGGAAGTATTAGAGTTTGCAGAAATCCAACCAGCACATGAGTAAATAATTCATCAGGATTCATTTATATAAGAAACTTCTTTATATACAATACCGTATTTTTCGAGTATAAGATGCACCGGAGTATAAGATGCGCCAAGATTTTGAAGAGGCAAATTAAAAAAAAAGTTTTTTGCACTTCGCAGACCTCCCAAAAATGGGTCCATTTTTGTCAAAAAAAGAGAGGCATGCTCTTTAGGAGGCTTGTAGAGTGCTCCTGGGGCATGGGGGTAAAAAATGAGCAAAAATGGCCTGTTTTTCGTGAACACTGGCCCATTTTTTATCAAAAAGGGCATGCATAGCCTTTAGGAGGCTTATAGAGGGCTTCTGAGGGCTGGTGGGGGGCAAAAACAAGTAAAAACTGGGCCCGTTTCTCGCTCATTTTAGCCCTCCTCAGCCACCAGGAGCACTCTGGAAACCTCCTAAAGGTATGGATGACCACTTTGGTGAATGAGGAAGGGTTTCAGGAAGCCAAAAATGCTGTATTCAGTATATAAGATGCACCCAGATTATCACCCTCTTTTTTGAGGGAAAGAGATGTGTCTTATACCCTGAAAAATACGGTATATACAGACCAGTTAGGCTAAGCCACGCCTAGGCTCCAAGCCATCTGAGTTACCAAAGAGTCCCCACTGGCTGACCTGTTAAGGTTAGGGTTAGGGTTATTTCCAACTACTCTGGCAGAAATCACTTCTCTCCCATTATTAAATGCAAGACTCTCCATCTGAAAACATGAAATGTTGCAGAAGAAAGCAAGCCCCCTCCACATATTTTCAACCATTTGTGTAAAATCTACTTCTGCATGTCAGACCCTCTCAGTCTCTCACCTGGTTCCTCCTCCCATACCAAGACCAGGGGCTCGTCCAAGCCCTCGTGCTTCAGGTGACACCGAAAACGGTTCCTCTCCTTGGGCTTGATCTCAAGGCTGAGCTGGACATAAAAGGTTCCATCTGAGTTGGGGGCCACATTCCTACGGAGGGTCTTGTACTGGGGGACCTCTCCTTCCCTGGTCCAGGTGGCCTGGATCTCCTTGGGGTAGAAGCCAAAAGCCTGGCAGATGAGGACCTTCAAGCTGTCATTCACCACCTTGCGAGTCACCTTCCCCACTGGAGGCTCTGCAGAAGAAGCAGCAACACCTGAGATTCCTGGGATTTGTAGAGTTTCTGTCAAGATTATTTAATAACAGGGAAGACCTCCTTTGGCCCTCCTCTCCCTCTGCTCTGTCTCCTCTCCTGAACCTCTGGGACCAGGAAATCTTTAGATTCATTTTTGAAAGGGACACGTAGACTTTGGGGTAAAGTTCTCACTCTGAGCAAAGTAATTGTAATATTTGGGTTTTGATTCAGTTTTGAGGTCCTAAACTCAATTTGTTCAAGTTGTCCCAGGTAGAAATTGGGAAGAGAATCAACTTTTGGTTCTGCCAGAAATGCAGGAAGAAAAAATGGATTGGATCTCAGCCTTACTCATCCTTTCGTTTCCTTTTCTTTTTCTTTGAAGATTTTTTTGGGGGGAGGGGCTCAGAGATTGTTTTCCCTACTGTATTTTGGTAACTGCCCCTAATTCATTTTGGTAAATTCCCAGTTCTCATTCTGCCATGTACGTGAAAGGGGGGCTTGGCTGCGAAGGACAGAAAACATGAGGGGGGGGGGTGTGTGCCTGAAAAGAAAATTGCACAACCAGAGCCCATTTGGCCACTCACCTGTTTTCTTCAGAGCTTTCTTCTCATAGGACAGGTATGCCTGCAGCCACTCAATGCAGATCTTCTCCAGGAAGTCTTTTTTTTCCCCAGGACCACCTTGGATCCTCCTCCCACTTCTCCTTGACCTTCTGGGCCTGGGGCTGAGCTGTCACCCATCTGAGGGTCTCCTTGTCGAAGCTGATGAAGTCCCTCCCATTGTAGCCATAGCGCAAGAACCCTCCTTTGCTCTCGTCTACCCAGAGCTCACAGCCCAAAGTCACCTGCCAGGTGTGAAGCTCTGAAATACACAAAGTGGTGTGAGAATAGTCCAGAGTTCCTCTCCCTAGAGACCCCCCCAATGATTGAAGTGTTTACTCTCCCCCATCACACCATGGGAGGGAAAACTGATCTTTCCTCCCTTCTTTCTTTCAATGGTGGGAGGTCTTTTCTGTGATCTGGGGCTACACTTAGTCTTCTTGATATGGGTCTAGAAGATCATGAAGACCCTGAGAGAGAAGATCTGGGGGAAGGGAGGCAGTTTTCTTTCCTTTGCAGGAAAGGATCTTCCATCCTCATGCTTCTTACAGCCATTGGTGGTCAAAGGCAGAAACAATATTGTCCTTTCCTGGGATGGGGCTCATCTCCACCACCACCACCCCAAAGCTCCCAATTTCTATCCTTTGCCTGCATGCCTCTTTTCCCATTAACCAAAGTGACAAGAGGTGGGAAGGTGAGATTTGGGAGAGAATTTGGGACTTGAAGGCAGACCTACCTTTGCTTACCTCCAGTCTGGGGGTTGAGGTTGGATAACCACTCCAGGTCAGATCTGAATATCCTCTCAGGTGTCTTCACCTCCTCCGCCTCCATCCAGGGCACCAGAGGAACTGCCTTCCCATTGAGGATGTCATATCGAGCAATGGGTTGATCATCCAGGTTGACCATGGAGTGGAACTGGGGCAGCCCATGGATGGGCTCTGAAACCTTCAGGAATGAATAGCACAGGGAGTGCCTGGAGGAGTCTGGAGGAGGAAGAGCATGAAGGATAGGATTGAGTGGAGTCTGCAGCTCCAGCTCTTCCTTCGATGTTATTGTGAAAATCTACTCTCCAACAGTAAGACCAACTTTCTGCTTCACTTGAGAGGACTGCAGTCATGAAAGTAGCTAAAGGAGACACTAGGAACACTTGGTTAACTTTGGAAACAGCTGGACATGGCCACATCAGGTGAGGACACCCTCAGGGCTCACACAGCTGCTTCTGGGCCTGACCCCATTGGACCCCACGTGCCCATGGCCTGAAGGACAGCAGGACAAGAGCTGCTTGGACTTTCACCTGAGTAGGGAGATTTCCTGATCCTGGAAGCTTCCCCACACCCAGAAGTTATCCTTGGTCACAGTCCAGACTTTTATGGTCATGTTTTTATAATTAGATTTAAGCCTTTGCCTGTAAGATGTGGAGGAGGAAGAGTGAACTCTAAACATTCACTGTTGACTTTCACTCCTTCCTCAGAAATACACTCAGAATTGATGCAAATTAAACACCAATTGTCATTGTCCCACAGGACAATTATTGTTTTCTTAGTATTTTTATTAGTTTATCAAAAATATAAAATACAGAGGTACAAAGAGAAATGGAAGTAATGGGAAAATATGGGAGGAAAAGGGGAAGAGAGAAAAGTATAAGGAAAAAGGGAAAAGAAAATGAAAAGCATCGACTTCAGTCTCCTTTTGGTGCAGCAGAATAAAATAATATTATAAAACTTCAGCTTTTTACTTTTATATGATGGCTTAATGAAAAGAAGGACTAGAGGTGACATGAGAGCAATGTTCCAATAGCTCAGGGGCTGCCCGAAAGAAGAGGAAGTCAAGCTATTCTCCAAAGCACCTGAGGGTAGGACAAGAAGCAATGGGGGGAAACTAACCAAGGAGAGAAGCAACCTGGAATTAAGGAGAAATTTCCTGACAGTGAGAACAATTAATCAGTGGGACCAGAAGCCTCCAGAAGTTGTGAATGCTCCAACACTGGAAGTTTTTAATAAGAGATTAGACAACCAGACAACCATTTGTTGGAATGGTATAATAGAGGGCTGGACTAGAAGACCTCCAAGAAGAACCCTTCTGCCATTCTTTTTTCTGTTCATCTAAACAGCAAAACCAAAATCAGAAGAACTAATTATTAAAACCTACCCTATCGTGCTGTGCAAACGTCCCTCATTCATAAGTTGATAACAGAAAAAAAAATTAAAAAAAAATAGAGGAAGCGAATATAACCAAAGGAGACGCTGGGTGGGGTGGGGATGGGGTTGAATCTGAACGCCCGCTGTTCTTTTTCCCGTCTTTCCTCAGATACAAAGAGGAATGGATTGCAAATTAAAATCCAAAAGGTTCTTAAGCGAGGCTGAGCGAAGGACGAGGGAAGGGAAACGTTTCCCGCTGGGAAGGATCTTGAGACGGAGGGTGAATGTGTGAATGTGGGGGAGAGACCCAGGCAAGACAGATGTTCTCTTTCTGTCCGTCCCCTCACCCCACCCGGCCCGGCCCTTCAGTTTCTTCCCACCAGGTCGCAAATCTTCCAGAAACTCACCGCGTAGGCCCACCGGCAGCAAGAACATCAGTACAGCCCACAGGTAAAAGACGGGCGCCCGCTGCAGCTCCATCGCCTTCAGACCACGAGCACCTTCCCATCTGCAACCGAAGACACCAGTTCGCACCTGAGAATGAACTTCAGTGGACAAGGGTTCCAGGTGAGGGTAACATTCCCCGCCATCGCCTGGGCCCTTCTGCGTTCAGTAAAAGTTTTCTTCCCATCCAAAGTCCGCGACTGAAGAAAGAAAACGACGCTGTTTTGGCACCTCTCCCGGGGCTTTGGAAGAGGGAGGCGCCCAGCCTGACGTTGCCCACAATACTCCGCGATCTCTTTAAGATGAGCGGCAGCCAGGTTTAGCGTGCAAATGAGCTGTTTGATTCTTCTTGTGAGCCCTCCGAGCAACCCGGCGCCCCATAACTCTTTTGGAGACCTTTTGAGAGGACGTGGTTGAGAGTTCCAGGAGCTGTTTTATTTCTCCTTTTCTCTGAAATCTCCAAAGACATCCCCCCTAGGAAAGGAAAATAAGAATTTTCATTCAGTCTTAAGAGATAACAGAAGAAACTGTTTCTTTGCAGAATAATTACTCCCCCGTTGTTGTTATTATTATTTAGACTGTTGGTTCATGTTTAAGAGATCGTCCACTAGGACTCCAAGGTCCCTCTCACAGTTACTGCTATTGAGTCAGGTTTTACCTAATCTGTACCTGTAGATTTGATGTTTCTTTCCTAAGTATAACATCTTACTTTTCTCACCATTGAATTTCATTTTGTTAAACAGGGCCCGGTATTCAAGTCTGCCCTGAGCCATCTGGATCTTAGGCAGGCAGGCAGGCAGGCAGGCAGGCAGGCAGGCAGGCAGGCAGGCAGGCAGACAGACAGATGATATAGACAGAGATGATAGGGATAGGGATAGGGATAGGGATAGGGATAGGGATAGGTAGATAGATAGATAGATAGATAGATAGATAGATAGATAGATAGATAGATAGATAGATAGATAGATAGATAGATGGATGGATGATAGAGAGATTATATGGATATGGATATGGATATGGATATGGATAGGGATAGGGATAGGGATAGGGATAGGGATAGGGATAGGGATAGGGATAGATAGATAGATAGATAGATAGATAGATAGATAGATAGATGATAGATAGATAGATAGATAGATAGATAGATAGATAGATAGATAGATAGATAGATATAGATACACACATATACACACACACATGGATATAGATAGATATAAAAATAGATGGAGAGAGGGAGGGATGGAGAGAAAATTGGAGAGTTTTATAATGTTTAAATGCTTAATATATTATAATACTAAACTTAGGGGAAAATGTTAACATGAATGTGAAAAATATGGCAAATGAGGAACAATGTTGTACAGACATGTTTGTACCCAGAAGACACACTACAGAAGGAAAGATGGAATGTTTATTTTTGTAATTGAAAAATAATAGAACTCTTTATTAAAAAAAAGAAAGACGTGTTGCAGATGTCTTCCACTTTATGATGTTTCATCCACTGGGTGGGGCTACATAAGGATCTTGTGTTTTCATTCTGCTCCAGCCTTTGGGTTTAGCCCCCACTGGAAGAGCTGCCCATTACCAACAAAACCTCCTTAGTCCTCCTACAGACAATGAGATTTTAATAGTTTAGCCAGGGGATCATTGGTTGCTTTCTTCCACTCTGGAAGAGATTCTGGAAGACCTCCAAGAAGAATGTTCTCCTTGGTGCTGTTCTGAGATTTTGCCACCATCTAAAAAGCATCTCTCTGCCCCCCTCCCCACTCTGTCCAGGGCACCAGAGCTTCCACCTTGCTGGTGTGGTTGTTATATTGAGTGATAGGATCATGCAGGTGACCATGGAGAGGTCCCTGGCTGGATTCTGACACCTTCAGGCAGGAATAGCACAGGGAATGCCTGGAGGAGCCTGAAGAGGGTGAAGAGTAGAATTGGGGTGTGGTGGGGGGGCTGCAGCATGCCTTGATGCTATCATGAGTATAATCTTTATTGTCATTGTACTTTAATACAACGAAATTGGTTTTAACCTCACTGATGCAAAATTATAGCAGAAACGAAAAAAGAAAGAAAAAGAAAAAAAACTAGCGTGTGCATGGAGTGATTGTGGTTGTATTTAAAAGTCTGACAGCCCAAGGATAGAAACTATTTTTAAACCTATTTGTTCGGCTGGCTATGCTTTGATGTCTTCTGCCCAATGGTAGAAGTGCAAAGAGACACTGAGACACAGGGTGTGGATCATCTCTGAATATCTTCCTTACTCTGCTAAAGCAGCGAGACCTGGCCATGTCACCCAGTGGTGTCAGAGGGCAACCAATGGTTTCTTGTGCCGAATTGATCACTCTCTGTCGCGCCTTCCTGTCCGCAGCTGTTAAACCAGCATAACATACTGTGAGGACACTTTCTATGGTGGGCCGATAGAAAGAGGTCATCAGCCTTTGTTCCACCTGATTTTTTCGCAGGACTCTAAGGAAATAAAGTCTCTATTGGGCCTTTCCAATCACCAGAGACTTGTTGTTTTTCCAGGTGAGATCTTGACTAATAAGCACTCCCAAGAATTTAAAAGGGGAAACCTCCTCCACACAGCCCCCCTTGATATACAATGCGGCAGGCTCCTCTCTATGCTTCCAGAAATCTAGCACCATCTCCTTTGTCTTACTAGTATTTAGTTGTAAGTTGTTTCTTGAGCATCATGCGGATACCTTCTGGACTTCCTCCCTGTATGCTGATTCGTCCCCTCCAGTTATCAGACCCAGCACCGTTGTGTCGTCTGCAAACTTTATTATAATGTTGGATGGATCAGAGGTTATGCAGTCATATGTATACAGCGAGTACAGGTATGGGTTGAGCACACAGCCCTGAGGGGAGCCTGTGCTGAGCTTCAGCATGGAAGATGTAAAGGAAGATGTGTGGACGATCTGTCAGGAAGGCTTTGATCCGAGTGAGGGGAGGGAAATTCAGGTCAGTCAACTTTTCAATGAGAATTCCTGGTAAGATGGTGTTAAAGGCCGAGCTATAGCCTATAAAAAGCATTCTGACATAATTCCCAGATTTCTCAAGGTGCAATATGTAGAGCAGTGGTGATGTCGACCTGTTGCTTCTATAAGCAAACTGGTGTTGATCAAAATTTGGTGGAGGACCTGAGGTGTTGTAGGACTAGTCTCTCAAAGCACTTCATCACTATAGGTGCCAGTGCAATGGGTCTATAGTCATTCAGGCTATTTATGGCTGCTTTCTTCGGAACTGGGATAATTGTGGCTGCTTTCAAGCATGATGGGACTCTAGCCTGTTGCAGGGAGAGGTTAAAAATCCTTGTCAGGACCCCTGTTAATTGGTCAGCACAGGTTTTTACCACTTTCCCCAACACCCCGTCTGGACCCACAGCTTTGTTGGGATTTACAGCCTTCAGCTCAGATCTCACTTGATGTTCATCCAGGGTGAGTGGCTGGAGGTCAGAGGGCCTTTGGTCTAGAGCCACAGAGACTGATCTTTTGATCTCAAAGCGGGCAAAGAAGCTATTTAGCTCCTCTACTAGCAGGGCATTAGCATTGGCTATTTTTTTTTGTATTGCCCTTATAGTTGGTTGGGTGTTGTAGCCCCTGCCACACCTGTCTTGAGTCATTATCTTCCATTTATAAAATTTTATTAACCATTTCCATAACATGTAATCACATGTAAATGATTACCTAGACAATATCATGTTATAAAAGAGGACAATATACATGTGCAATCATCTTGCTTTAAAATCAAGCCTAATATTGAGTTATCATCTTCCAGATACTTCTCTACCTTTTGTTTGTATTTCTGTTTAGCCGCCTTAATGCCTCTTCCCAAGTTTTCCCTGGCTTCATTGTATTTGTCTTCGTTTCCTGCCTTGAAGGCGGAGTTTCGGGCTCTCAGAAGTGATTGTACCTCTGACGACATCCAGGGTTTACGATTATTGTAAACTCTGATGCACTTATTCACTGTTACATTGTCTGTGCATGTTTTAATGTAGGAGAGTACAGTGTCAGTGAATTCTTGCAGCTCCAAATGTTCAAATATACTCCACTCGGTAGTCTCAAAGCAGTCCTACAACTGGCCGAGTGCTCCCTCCGGCCAGATTTTGACAGTTTTCAAGGCTGGCCGTATCCTTTTCCTAAGGGGGGATATACTTTGGCCACAGTAGCAGAGAGATGTGGTCAGATGTGCCCAGGTGAGAGAGGGGGATTGCTCTATATGCCTGTCTTAAGGTTGAGTACATATGATCTAGAGTATTCTTACCTCTGGTGGTGCACTGCACATACTGCACAAACTTAGGGAGAACAGACTTTACAGGTTCCACCACAAAACCGCGGTCGACTAAAGCACGTGTCACTAAAGCGCGGTGACAAAACCGCGCCGTCAAAACCGCGCGACAACAGCGCGCCGACAACAGCGACAACAACATAACCCTAAAAATAACCCTAAACCTAACCCTAAACCTAACTAAACCTAACCCTAAACCTAACCCTATCCCTAAACCTAACCCTAAACCTAAACCTTACCTTAAGTTAAATCGCGCTTCTGTCGGCGCGCTGTTGTCGCGCGCTTTTGACTTTTGCGGTTTTAGCGTCGCGGTGTTGTCGGCGTGCTTTTGACTTTCGCGGTTATGTC
Organism: Thamnophis elegans; assembly: GCF_009769535.1. Classification (NCBI taxonomy): domain Eukaryota; kingdom Metazoa; phylum Chordata; class Lepidosauria; order Squamata; family Natricidae; genus Thamnophis; species Thamnophis elegans. Next base: position 169,311,041 of record NC_045542.1, on the reverse strand, counting down.
GTGCCACGGACTTTACATCGGCTTGATTAAAATCCGCAGCCACGACAAAAGCGCCCTCAGGGTAAGTTTGCTGCTGCCTCTCGATGGCGTCATGTAACTTAGAGTGCTGCGCTAACATTTGCATCAGGCGGAATATAGACAGCAGTGATGACTATAACAGAAATCTCTCTAGGTGAATAAAATGGCCAACAAATGACAGTTAAGCATCTGCAGAATAGTGAGCATAAGCAACTCTACTGTTAGAACACCAGTTACTATGTGTGTAAATACAAAGTCCCCCACCTTTGCTTTTACCAGAGTTGCTGTTTCTGTCAAAGTGGTGTGTGGTGTGTGGTGTGTGGTGCGGTTAGTTAGCTCCACTGATGCATCCGGTGCAAGTGGATGAAGCCAGCGGTGTAGACTACTTTTTTCCTAACTACAAAGCCGCAGCGTCTAAGGGCGCCGCCATCTAAAAAGCAGCTCTCAAAGAAACCAACTGTCTCCTTTACTTTGGAGGATTCCAGCCATAGAGAGACAGAGACAGACACACACACAGAGAGAGAGGGGGGGGAGGGGAGGAGATGTTCTAGCCAGATGCTGCCCACAACACTTAAAAGATCATCAGAAAGACTCTGGGCTGAAGGAAGGAGGGATTCTCTCTCTCAGTCTCTCTCTCTCTCTCTCTCTCTCTCTCTCTCTCTCTCTCTCTCTCTCTCTCTCTCTCTCTCTGTGTGTGTGTTTCAGTGGATGTGTTTCTTTCACTTACATATCAAGAAGAGAATCCCAGCTCCCGAGATTAAGCCTGCTTCAGTTCCTGCAGGAATCTGCCACCAGATTCAAACATTCGTTGATGTTTGGCAACGAATGAAAAATGGTCATCAGTCACTTTTTTCAATGCCATTGTAACTTTGGTCAGTAAGCCCATTATACCACCTTTCTTGCCACAATTCTTAAGTAAATAACTACAGCTGGTATTTTGTATTTTGGATAGAATCTTTTTTTAAATAGTCTGCTGTGACTGAACACATTTTTTCTACGGTAAATAAAGTGTGGACATCAGAAAAACCACAATTAAGTGTTGAGACTTTGAAAGCCATTTTATGTGTGAAATATAATTTAATAAATTCTTGTGAAAAATTTCATGACCTTTTAAACAACGACAGCAACCTACTAAAAAAAATTTACTCATCAGAAATATGCCAAAGAATAAAATAATACTGTACATAATTTTTGTAAATATATTTAATAAATATAAATGTAAATAAATGTATTATATTTGTAAATTGTAGTTATGCTGAAATAAAACAATATATTACAATATTATTTTTGCGTTGTATGAAAATTTTTGTTGCTCCATAAAATTTTTTTAATCAAGCTCCCCTCCCCGCCCCGGTCAATGGTGTCCCTCTTTACCAATCTGAAAATCTGATCACCTTATTTTAAGCATTTATGTGAACGGCAGTTCCAATGAGAATTCTCCCTGCTTGAGCGTCATCGGTTTCCAGGCAGAGTCCTTTGTGACTCAAGCTGAAGAGGAGAGAAATAATTCCGCGCAGAGAAGCGAACAAAGTCGGAGGGGGATCGGTTTAGGTGGGGGGGGGGCTGCAACTCAAGCAGTGGGAGGTGTTCATGGCAGCCCTAGAAGGGACCCTCCACTTTTTTTGCTCTCTTCACGATTCTCAGCCAGGGATTCCAGCCCCCCCTTTTCCCCCCACCCCCACGTTGAGATCAACAACAGCGATTGTTGAACCAAAAACTGACCGGCTATTTGCGGTGGGTCAGAAAACCCCACAGTGCTGGGTAAAACCGGCCCTCCGGCAGCCCCTTTGCCAGGAAGGGAGCAAAAGGGAGAAGCTTCCGGGAAGGGTGGGAAGGGCAGTGAACCACATGGTTAGGGAAGGGACACTCCCACCGAGGAAATGTGCGTGTGTGCGGTGCGGTGTAAAGTGTAAAGACGCCCATGGACTCCCCAGCCACCGGCTCAGAGACGAATCCCTAGTACAGATCTCCTGCATGAGCAGGGAGTTGGACTAGATGATCTCCAAGGTCCCTTCCAACTCTGTTACTGTTACACGCTGTTACTGTTACCCCCAAGTCCTCGCTGGTTGTGGAGCTGCTGCGCTTCCCCTTCAGTCATCGCCCGCAGACCCACTCCACGCCGAATCAGGGGGGGAGGGCAAATGGAACCCTATAATCCCTTTCAGGGCTGGCATCAACCCCCCCTTGAATTGCCGGGGGGGGGCAAGGCTGAAGGGATTCCCCTCCCTCTTTCTCTGCTTCTCTCTCTGTGCCCCCGTCTCGAATGGTATGGTATGACTGTTGTGTGTTTTAAATTATGTATTGTCATGTTTGTTTTTTTTATTTTTTGTCTGTACCCCCCCCCCCTCCCAGATTTGATTTGTCAGCCGCCCTGAGTCCCCTTCGGGGGAAAAGGGCGGCATATAAATATAATAAATGAAATGAAATGAAATGTGCCGAAGTATCTTCTCTTGCGGGTGAAGTCAGGAGAGACTCTGCCCGAAGGCGGATGACGCTGCAGAAGGGAGGATTCTCATTGGTCCCTCTGCTCTTCTGGGCAGTTCGAGGAAAACGTCCCCCCCCAAGTCCAGATCTCCCCCCCCCCCGATTCCTCCTCTGAGGCTGGGAGCATCCGCGTCTTTCTCCTCTCTCTTTTGGGGCGCTTGTGGGGCAGCATCCATGGGCTCTGCTGGGCTCCCCCTGCTGCTGATGGTGGGGGCGCTGGCTCGGATCCCCGGAAGCGAAGGGGGAAGGAGGGAGGAAAGGAGGGGCTGGGATGCGCCGTCAATGCTCCTGGGGGAAGAGGGGGAGGAAAGGGGTTGAGACACCAGTAATGGGGTAAGGGGTCGAGGGCAAGAGAGTCGGTAGCCTCAGAAGCCTCGATCTCCGTGTGCTCTCTGCTCCCTCCCTCGCTCCACTTCGCTTAGGGGGCCCGAAAAGACATCGCCGTCTCCCTTCGTTATTACTGTGATGGGGAGGGGGTCGTGGGAAGGCGGCGGAACGGAGATGAGAAGCAGTCGGACCCCCCCTCGCCCCTCCGTGACTGGGTGGGAGTGGGACCTTCCGTGCCCCGTATGATACCCGAATACGGTTGCCTCCAAAGTCGGTTGAGACCAAGGCTTTTCCAAACCTGAATCCACAAATGCCACCCAAAAATATAAGAAAAAGAATTTTTGCAGTTTCAAAAACGCGTTTTTTCCCCTTGAGGTTGTGAAAATCGGGCAAGATTTGAGCCTGGATCCCTTCTGGGGAAGCCTCTGACTTTGGGGAGGAGACCAAGACTCCCCCCACTCCATAATCCTCCATTGTCTGATCCGTGAGGGAGGGGGAGCCACAGGTGGGAAACTGATGAACGGTGTGGGAGTTCTGAGTTGCTTCCCTCAGTTGGCTCCCCACATCTATCCCTATATTGAAGGGGGCTTGAGACCCCCCTTTAAGGTGGTCTTGGGGGGGGGGCTGCAATGGGGAGTCTATTGGGAGGGTGAGAGGTGAGAGCCCTGAATCCAAATCTTGGAGTTGTGCCTGCAGAAGGAATCCACTTTGGCCTTCTTGTCTGCAGATAGATCTGGTCTTCGTTCCACTTGTCCGCATCGGGCTGTCCCAAAGGAGAAAACGCCATGTATCTCCTGAGATCGCTGTCAAAGTAGTCGATCTCCTCCTACTCGATCATAAGAGTCCCAGTCCAGGTATCACAGCCGCTGCGTCCTGTTGAGGAAGCGGCAGACTTCCACTGGACCAGAAAATGGGCTGGTGAGGAGGAGGACGATGAAGAAGGCCTTCGAGAAGGAGTCCAGGTCCTATTGTACCCAGACACTAGTAGAGGAGGCGGGGCAGGACCCAGGCCCGAAGGGAGAGAGGTGGGACAGCTGCTATGAGAGGCTGCTGGTAGGCACCCCCTGGAGGAAGGAAGGGGGAACAGGATGGGTCCTTGGGGGGGATTCAGAAGGAGACCTCTGGCAACTCTGCACATGTGCACACTGGGAACAGGCTCCAGCTGTTCATCTGCCTCACTGATTTCACAGTCCCGGAGTTTGGGGAAGGCTCTGATGAGGGCTCTGTGTGGGAGCAGAGAGTGGGCCAGAGCCATATGTCAGTTATCAGAGTCAGAAATCAGTGAGGCAGACGAACAGCTGGAGCCTGTTCCCAGTGTGCACTTGTGCAGAGTTGCCAGAGGTCTCCACCCTCCTTCAATATAGGGACAGATGTGGGGAGCCAATTGAGGGAAGCAACTCAGAACTCCCCTACCATTCATCAGTTTCCCACTTGTGGCTCCCCCTCCCTCTCGGATCAGACAATGGAGGATTATGGAGTGGGGGAGCCTTGGTCTCCTCTCCAAAGTCAGAGGCTCCCCCAGAAGGGATCGAGGCTCAAATCTTGCCCGATTTTCACAACCTCGAGGGGAAAAAAACTCACGTGTTTGAAGCTGCAAGAACTCATTTTCTTATATTTTAGGGTGGCATTTGTGGATTCAGGTTTGAAAAGGCCTTGGTTTCAACCGACTTTGGAGGCAACCGTATTCGGGTATAATACGGAGCCCTTAAGCAATGTTCCCTCTAATTTTTTTTCAGTGTGTGCTGAAAAGTATAGTATTTGAGCAGCACATTTTCATGCCTGAGCACCTGAATTTTTTTCACAGATGTTTCACAGAGCAATTGATTTATAGGATCCGAATTGGAATGGAGAAAAATGGTTTTGTGCATGAGTGTGTATGTATGTGTGTGTGTGTTTGAGTGAGCGAGGGATCCAGTAAGGGAACTGCGCCTATTTAGGAAAGAAGGTAAATTATTACAAACATGATCAATCGAAGAGAAGTATGGGGACAGGTTGGGCAGGAGAGAAAGTGATAAAAGAGTGGGAGAGAGGAAGAAAAAAAGAGGGAAGAGAGACAGAAAGAGACAGAGAAGGACAGAGAAAGTGACAGAAGAGTGGGAAAGAAGGAGAGAGAAAGAGAGACAAAGAGAAAGAGGGTGAGAGAGACAGAAAGAGACAAAGAGGAGAGAGAAGGGAGAAGGAGAAAGTGACAGAAGAATGGAAAAGAGGGAGAGAGAAAGAGAAGAGAGACAAAGAGAAAGAGGATGAGAGAGACAGAGAGAGAAGAGAGAAAGAGTAAGAGAGAACATCTCATTTCAACCCTGAGGTGCAAATATTCTCTTTGATTGGTAATTTTATTTGTCCATTTACTATCCAATACTCTCATTTCTCCTTAAATTCATCAAGAATTCCCTTCTTTTTACTGAATTTATCACAATACCATGAGAACAACTTTTTCAGCATAGCTTTACAGCTATTTAAAATATATAGTAATTTAGGTCAGGTTTTCAGAACATTAGTCTATTTATAAGTCACTAAGTGCAAAGAAACAGATTCAGAAAGTTGGCTTCCCTTTTTGTAATTGTCTATTGCTGCTTAATTTTCTACCTACATTTTTGATAACTGATATTCACGTTGACCCAAAAAGCCCATCATAGAAAGAAAGGCTCCCTATGAACTTTGTTGGGTTTCCATGGAATGAAGTTTGATCTTTTTCTCAACCATACAGTAGCATATTCTTTCCAAGGAGGATATAATCAAGATAGTCCATAATTGCCTATCAATCTAACAGTATGGCGATTGACAATCTCTTTATATTTCAACTCTAACTCTTTCAGTCTTAAAGGTTTGGTGAGGAGAAATCCAAAAATTCCTTTAAAGAGGAAAAAAAAAGCTTGCACAATTGCACCCATTGAGACATGTATATATATACACAACACAGAGAGAAACAAACTTAACAAAGTGCTAAGTCTGCCCACTAACTAACTAACTAACTCACTCTCTCACTCACTCTCTCTCTCTCTCTCTCTCTCTCTCTCTCTCTCTCTCTCCCTCCCTCCCTCCCTCCCTCCCTCTCTTTAAGAGTTGGTGGGCAGACTTAGCACTTTGTTAAGTTTGTTTCTCTGTGTGAAGGCATGGGGCCGGCTCCCAGCAGCGGCTGCTTGGATTTGCCATTTGAGAGAGAGAGAGAGAGGAAGGGAGGGAGGAGGAGGAGGGGAGGGAGGGAGAGCGTGAGCTTCGATCTGCCACCCAAAGACTGAACGGAGAAGCAAAGAGGCAGGAGAGACAAAGCAGGAGAGATGAAGCGAGAGCCAATCCGGGCCATTCCTTCCAAGAGGCAACTTTCCCATCGAATGATTCGCTGCCCTAGACTCGAGGAGACCCTCTGCAGTCCCTCTCATCCGGCCGGGATGCCAGCGAGAGTGTTGGGCTGAAGGAAGGAGGGATTTTCTCTCCCCCCCCCCCCCCGCTCTCTACCTCTCTTTAAGAAAGTTGCCTCTTGGAAGGAATGGCCCGGATTGGCTCTCGCTTCACTTCTCCTGCTTTGTTTCTCCTGCCTCTTTGCTTCTCCGTTCAGTCTTTGGGTGGCAGATCGAAAGCGGAAGCTCACGCTCTCCCTCCCTCCCTCCCTCCCCTCCTCCTCCTCCCTCACTTCTCTCTCTCTCAAATGGCAATTCTTACTAACCCAACATATAACGCCGAGTGCTACCACCGGGAGAAGCCCTTCTGAGCTTCTAATGGGTCTCCGGCTAAGGTCGCACTTAGACCAGCTCACCCAAAGGACTCTGCCATGACACACATCCCTGATTCAAGTAGCGAAATAAAGTAATTTAGCGAAGGAGATCGAGTCTACGCCCAAAACTACGCCGGGGGATCACTCTGGGTTCCTGCCATGGTCACTGGTATTACTGGACCTCGCTCATACCAGGTGAAGCTTGAGGACGGTCGCATTTTGAGAAGGCACATCAACCAACTCCGTAGCCGCCTCTCCAAATGCAGACTTAGACAACCAGAGGTAACTCCTGCATGAGTTAGCCACAGCCCTGACAGCATGGAGCAAAACCTTACTCCAGCAATGGAAATCTCAACCCCAAATGTGCCGGAGAGCTTATCTGGCAAAGATGCAGAACCGCTGCAAATTCCAAGTGAACCGGCTCCAGGAACTCCAGCCGCGCCCTGTGAAAGCTTCCAGGAGGTTCCACCACGCACAGAAGCTGAAGCAACAGGTAAGTCTGACCTGACCAAAGATCTGGGGCCAACTGAAGTGCACAGGTCTAGCTGCGCCTCCAAGAAGCCCACCTACTTATGTGACTACGTCACAAGTTGGATGAGACCAACTAAGAGGGGAGGGGTGTTAAGTACTTGGAGTGATTCTTATGTAAATAGCATTGTAAGTGGTTTCCACTCAGGTCCTCTGTTACCTGCAGGAACTCATTCAAACCTGATTGGTCGACGGCCCTGACTGAGCCCTATAAAAGGGCTGCTGCCAGGCAGGGTCTTTGCTAGTTATCTGAGTCACTAATAAAGAGCTGTTGTTACTGAAGCCTCAGTCTACCTCCTCCGTTCCCACGATCTAACACTGAGACTGGGGGGAAGTGATGAAGTTTTACTTTTAATTGGGAAGAGGGGAACCGGTGTCAACTTAGAGCTGGTTTCCCACCAGGAATATGCCAATTTGATATGTCCTAATAAAACTATTCTTTGAGGAACCTGTCTGCCTCAGAGTTCTTATTGAACAGGTTGTATTACTTGCAGCCCTGACACCTGGCCATGTAAACGTTGATGGGCAACAGGTTTTCAAGCACTGAAAGTACAAACACTTCACTTTCTTTTTTTCCCACCATTTTTTTTTATTTTTAAACATAAAAAAACAACATAAAAAAATCCTCATCCATTACATACAGCTTCATCTTCTGAGGCTTCCGGGCACTGGAATAGGGATCCTGGGCTGTCCATAGTCTGGCTGATAGTTCTCACTCCAGACTCTGTTGCTCCTGCTTCAGCCGGCGTCTGTAAAGATACTCCCAGCTCACGATTTCCTCCCTGTGAGCCTCTGGTGCTTCTGTTTTTGCATGGACAATTTTGACACAGTGGCTTTGAGGGCATTCTGAGGCCCCCATGACCCACAGGATGCTTCATGATGCAAAGAGAGAAAATGAAAAAAGTCAGCATCCCAGTTCATATAAGTGATGGGTGTTTTCCCTCCTCCTATCACCACAATCTTAACAGCCCCCTCAATGCTCTTCCAAGCCACATTTCCTTCTCCCCCCTCCAATTCTTCCTGGACAGAACCCTGCTCCCCCTTTCCTCACCCCACTCCTGTTCCTTCCCTGTCTCCCACTCCTCCCTCTGAGCTGGTAGGCCAGCAGGACTGAGATAGACTGGATCTTCCTTGCAGAGCAGTTGACCAGAGGGTCCCCAGCAGAAGGGACTCAGCCCCAGAGAAACTCCGGAAGCCCATAATTCCTCCATGGCTGTCTTGGGGATCAATTTCCCTCCCCAACAACCTTCATGGTCTTGAGTTTCTGGTGTATTCCAAGTCCAGAGTTTTGTGTTGAGACTCCAGCAATAATCAGACTCACCTCTACAATTACTTGGGGTTGGAGAATTCTCTGTGATTCAGTCTCACCACCTGTACCATAAACAAGGAAGAAAGCAGCCATTTCAGAAAAAATATAATCAGATTTCACTTGCTGGGATATATTTTTCCTAAATCGCCACCACTGGCCTGATAGATGACAAAAAAGAGGGGACATCTCATTTATTGCTTAGGTAAAGAGCTTTTGCCTGACCTGGAGAAGGATTTATGTTTAAGACCTTGAAAGGCCCAGATGATACAATTGTCTGGAATTTAACTCAGCATCTTGAAAATAGCAATAGGACTCAGACGTATATACCGCTTCACAGTGCTCTACAGCCCTCTCTGAGCAGTTTAGAGTCAGCCTATTTTCTCCAAGAATCATGGTCCTCATTTTACCGACCTCGGAGTTGGGCTGTATGTTGATTGGACCATGTGACTGAGACTGGCGGGAAGTGATTAAGTTTTACTTTTAATTGGGAAGGGGGGAACCAGTGTAAACCTAGAGCCAGTTTTCCACCAGGAATCTGCCAATTTGATATGTCCTAATAAAAATTAAACCTGTCTGCCTCAGAGTTCTTATTGAACAGGTTGTATTACTTGCAGCCCTGACACCTGTCCATGTAAGCATTAATGGGCAACAGGTTTTCAAGCACTGAAAGTACAAACACTTCACTTTCTGAGACTTCCAGGCACTGGAATAGGGATCCTGGGCTGTCCATAGAGTGGCTGATCGTTCTTACTCCAGACTCTGTTGCTCTTGCTTCAGCCGGTGTCTGTAAGGATACTGACAACTCTCCAGCCCATGATTTCCTCCTTGTGAGCCTCTGGTGCTTCTGTTTTTGAGTGGACAATTTTGACACAGTGTCTTTGAGGGGATTCTGAGGCCCCCATGACCGACAGGATACTTCGTGATGCAAAGAGAGAAAATGAAAAAAGTCAGCATCCCAGTTCATATAAGTGATGGGTGTTTTCCATGCTCCTATCACCACAATCTTAACAGTCCCCCCAATGCTCTTCCAAGCCCCATTTCCTTCTCCCCCACTCCAATTCTTCCTGGACAGAACCCTGCTCCCCCTTTCCTCACCCCACTCCTGTTCCTTCCCTGTATCCCACTCCTCCCTCTGAGCTGGTGGGCCAGCAGGACTGAGCTGGGCTGGATCTTCCTTGCAGAGCAGTTGACCACAGGGTCCCCAGTGAAGGGACTCAGCCCCAGAGAAACTCCAGAAGTCCATAATTCCTCCATGGCTGTCTTGGGCTTCAATTTCCTACCCCAACAACCTTCATGGCCTTGAGTTTCTGGTGTATTCCAAGTCCAGAGTTTTGTGTTGAGACTTCAGCAATAATCAGACTCACCTCTACAGTTACTTGGGGTTGGAGAATTGTCTGTGATTGAATCTCCACTTTTGTACCATAAACAAGGGGGAAAGCAGCCATTTCAGAAAAAATATAATCATATATATTTTTCCTAAATCTCCACCACTGGCCTGATAGATGACAAAAAAGAGAGAACATCTTATTTATTGCTTAGGTAAAGAGCTTTTGCCTGACCTGGAGAAGGATTTATGTTTAAGACCGTGAAAGGCCCCAATGATACAATTGTCTGGATTTTAACTCAGCATCTTGAAAATAGCATTCGGACATATATACTGCTTCACAGTGCTCTACAGACCTCTCTGAGCAGTTTACAGAGTCAGCATATTTCCCCCAATAATCTGGGTCCTCATTTTACCAACCTCAGAAGGCTGGAAGGCTGAGTCAACCTTGAGCCTGGTGAGAATTGAAGTGCCAAATTTCAGTCAGCAGTCTCTGCGCAGCGCCGGGAGGCCGCGGAGAAGCTTCGCTCCGCTTCTCACTCAGCCTTCCCCCAGAGGCGATCCAAGACTTCCAGCGGCAGAGTTTGGAGAAGCAGCGGCCGCAGGCCGGGTCAGCGGGTGGGTGGCGGGGCACTTTGCATCGTGGGAGCCGCCAAGCGCCCAGGTCTGCAGTAAAGGCGCTTGGCAGCTCCCGTGATGCAAAGTGCCCGTCTCCATAAGAACGAAGCGAGGGCTCCTCCCGCCTGGCTCTTGTAAGGAAACCCCCGGCTAAGCGCGTTTTGTGGCTGGCTGAAATGTGCGGACATTTCCAGCCACCCAAGGAGTCGCTCCTCGGGAATCTATCTTTGCCAGCAGCCCCAGGAGACACCCCCCGCCCCCCAGAGAAGAATTGGGGCCACCAAAGCTCCCACACCCACCCACCTTTGGGATGCAAGAGACAGCAAGTCTTGCAGCAAAGGGAATCTGGACCCTGGGAAGGTTGGGGAGGGGTGAAGAGCGAGCCTCCTCCTTCTCCCCCACTCCTCTGAAGCGCACCCTCCGAAATAACCCGCCCAATGTAAGCGTGCTCAAGAAGACATGATTGGCTGCTTCCAGATCAGGAGGCGGGAGAATTAGTGCCTCTTTTCCATCTGAACTTTTTTGCCTTTTAACTCTTTCTTAACTTTTAGAAGGCGAAAAATTCCTTATGGAAAAGAGGCCCCGCATTCTCTCGCCTCCTGCTTTGGTTAACACTAAGCAGACACCAAGCCACTGTGACCTGGAATCTGGTAGCAACTATCTTGGCTTTAATTATTTTTTAAAAAAAATTAAATTTCTTTTCTTTTCCTGATGAGAGTGGTGAGGCTCCGCCTCCCTTGCCTCTAGTGACTGCACGTTCCTGGCAGAAATAGCCTGCAGTACTGCATTCTAATCATTACACTAGCTTGGCTCTTGGAGAGAAGGAGGAGGGAGAAAGGAGTATGTGTTATCCCATTATCTTTATGGTGGCTGAAGGGCACAAATGTTGGTTGAGAAGATGTGCTGGACTACGAGAAAATGAAAAGTTAAAATCAAAATTAAAACGCCCCAGGTTCCTCTTAGAAATCTTACAGGACATCACAATTCTTGATTGACAAGATGTGCTCACCACATATATAAAGGAACGTGCCTGGTGGATATTGCCCAGTGTTGTCCTCTACCACTATTTGCAATTTTTACCACTGCACCTTCTCTCTTTTGTCTGTTCTAGGGGTGAGCCAAGGTGGCGCAGTGGTTAAATGCAGCACTGCAGGCTACTGCTAGATCAGCAGGTCAGCGGTTCAAATCTCACCGGCTCAGGGTTGACTCAGCCTTCCATCCTTCCGAGGTGGGTAAAATGAGGACCCAGATTGTTGGGGGCAATATGCTGACTCTCTGTAAACCGCTTAGAGAGGCCTGAAAGGCCTATGAAGCGGTATATAAGTCTACTGCTATTGCTATTGCTATTGGTGGGTCAGGGGTTTATGGTGGGTCAGTCTATGACAAACTGCGTCTACCAACTCACTGTGGGGCAACTCACTACAGCCAACTTGCCATGAAACAACTTACAACAGGATGTTAAACTAATATCAAAGGAAGTTCATACTCCAAGCTCTGGAAATCATTCTGCACAGAAAGTACAGATGGGACAGATGTTTGTGCCAAGATGTATAATAGCATCAACATCACAGTCCTTACTGGCATTCCTGACTATTTAAGAATATGCCTCTTGTCTCTGCTGGCAGTAGCACTTGGCAGACACCTGACCTCTTTCAAAACCTCCATATCTTTTCCTAAATTTACATCCCTTACCATTAAATCACCAACCAGAAGGTGACTTCTCTTTTTGGATACCTTGCTCTTCTTGTGTGACTGATGTGTATTATCTGTTTCACACTTTCCCCTTTCAAAAGTAAGTTCTTCATCTTGGACCATGATCCCCTGCTTATTTGAGTCATCATCATCACAACTATCTTGACCTGTCACTTTAGTGTCCCTATTAAGGTCAGCAAGGGCACTGCATCTGTTATGCTGGGATAGATTGAAAGCTTTGTGTTTGTGGTCCACAGCTCTCACCCTTCCAGATCCCACGGTTATCCATCCTGCCCTTCTCTTGCAGGGTCTTTGTGGTAGAGGGGGCTGATAGCGTGGCAGCTCAATAGAGTGGAATGGCTGAATTGGGCACCTAACTTCTGCTTGGAGAGAACAGATTAGAGATTCTAGATAGGTGATCTGTCCATGTAGACTAGTAATTTCTTTACAAAGGGGACAGTATCCAAATTTGAAAGGAGTACTGCGAAAGACAGCTGCAAAACAAGGATTGCACGAACTAAGCCAGTCATTTTGAAATCAAATCAAATCACAATATCAAGCACACTAACCCTGAATGTATTATTGCTGTTTTTGCTTTACAGTTATATGATTTGCGCGCCATTAGGTATGCGGGCTGTTCCCTTTGTCCTCTGTACTCCCTCTCAGTCTCCCTCACTCACAGCCAGCAGCTCCTCCCACCAGCCCCCCGGGAAGTTAAAAACCGGGAACTTACATATCAGGAAGAGAATCAAGATCATGGCAATCACAATTCCCAAGGAAATCCACCATATTATAGCTAAACAAGGACAAGAAACATGGTTCCAATTAGGCAGATGCTGAGTTCCCTGAAGTGGAGATGCTGAGCAACAGAAGCATTTCCCAACCTGCACTGGACTCCAGGAAGGGCCCCCACCTACAGCCCCTCCCCTCCAGGCTCTAGATGGCAGAGGGAATGGCCTTGAAGGGCAGAAGGAAGAGCCATCACCAAGACTGATTAGATGAGGGTGGCTTCAGTCTGGGCCAAGAAATCAGATTAAGGAAAAATTACAAACCCTCCTTAGTTCCCCTGAAGAGAAATGTTCAGATTGCAAGATTCTGTAAATTTCATTTTATAATACAGATAGTCCTCGGTTTACAATCCAATTTGAGCACAACTTTTCTGATGCTGAGTCAGTTGTTAAGTGAATTTTCCTCCATTTTATGATCTTTTTTGGCACAGTTGTTAAATGAATCACTGCAGTTGTTAAGGCAGTAACATGGTTATTAAGTGAATCTGACTTCCCCATTGATTTTGTTTGCCAGAAGGTCACAAAAGGGGATCAGGTGATCCTGGGACCCTGCAACTGTCATAAATATGAGTCAGTTGCCAAGTGCCTGAATTTTGATCACGTGACCATGGGGATGCTGCAAGGGTTGTAACTATGAAACGGGTCACAAGCCACTTTTTAAAGTGCCATTGTAACTGGGAACGGTCACTAAACAAACTATGGTAAGTCGAGGACTTCCTGCAAAAGAAGCACCATGAGATTGGTTTCTTCTGCCAGTCTATCTTGTTGGATTGACAAAAGATCAGTGGAAAAAGTCATTGAATAACACGGGATAACTTCTTAAGATCAGATAGTTCTATCAGAAAGGAAAACTCTTTCAGTTTTGTAGCCTCAGATCTTTCCAGATTTCCAGATCATCTCATCTCTCCCGTTGCTAAATGCAGGACTAGATATCATAGCTCTATCTGAACAGTAGAGATGACACTGATCCATGTCTTCATCATCCAACCTCTCACCTGTTTCCTCCTTCAAGGCCAAGACCAGGGGCTCCCGCAAGCCCTCGTGCTCCAGGTAACACCGAAAACGATTCCTCTCCTTGGGGTCGATCTCAATGCTGAGCAGGACATAATAGGTCCCATCTGAGTTGGGGGCCACATTCCTTAGGAGGGTCTCATACTGGCAGACCTCTCCATCCCTCGTCCAGGTGCTCCTGATCTCCTTGGGGTAGAAGCCAAAGGCCTGGCAGAAGAGGACCTCCAGGCTGTCATCCACCACCTTGTGAGTCACTTTCCCCACCGGAGGCTCTGCAGAAACAGCAACACCTGAGTTCCTGGGATTTCTAGACTTTCTGGCAAGTTGATTTAAATATCAAGTCCTCATTTGGTCCCCCTCTCCCCCTTCTCCCTCTCCTCCTCTGAACCTCTGGTACCCACAAAGATGGGAACATTGAAGCTCTTCCTTTAAAAAAAACAAAATATATAGAATTCGGGGTAAAGTTGTCTAATTAATCAACATAAACCCTAATTTGGGAATTGATTCAGTTTTAACCCCCCAACCCCAATTGAATTTGCTCAAGTTCCACAAATGAATCAGGAACTGATCTTTTCCTTCTGACCCAAAGTTGGTTTCTTTTGCTTTCTAAGATTTTCTCACTGCAATTGGACTGGATCTTATTTTCCCACTCAATTTCTTTGTCTTTCAAGTCCTTATTTGGGGGGAAATGAAGATTATTTTCCTTCTGTAATATAATGTGAGATTTCTCCTGAATCTCTGCAATGTGTGTCTTGGCTATGTAGGGTAGAAATAATATGGGGAGTGGGAGCCTACAGAAACATGCTCAGTGGAGACCGTCTTTTGCCACTCACCAATCCTCTGCAGAACCTCCTTCTGGTAGGACAGGTATCTCTGCAGACACTCAATGCAGGTCTTCTCTAGGAAGTCTTTGTTTCCACGGGACCACCCAGGGTCCTCCTCCCACTTCTCCTTCACCTTCTTGGCCTGGGGCTGAGCTGTTACCCATCTAAGGGTCTCCTGGTCGAAGCTGATGAAGTCCATCCCATCATAGCCAAAATGCAAAAATCCTCTTTTGCTCCCATCTTCCCTGAGCTCACAGCCCAAATTCACCTGCCAGGTGTGACGCCCTGAAAGAAATCCAGAGAGAATGGATGTGAATGAAAAGGGTCCAGGATTCCTCTCCTAAGACCCAATTTTATTCTACCTCCCATCCCTCCCAGGGAGAGAAACCTGATTTCCCCTTCCCCTCTTTATCCCACAAGGAGAAATGTCTTTTACTTCAGTTAACCCTGTTTGAGCCATGGTGGTGCAGTGGTTAGAGTGCAGTACTGCAGGCTACTTCTGCTGACTGCCGGATGACTGCAATTTGGCAGATTGAATTTCAACAGTCTCAAGGTTGATTTAACCATCCATCCTTCTGAGGTCCGTAAAATGAGGATCCAGATCGTTGGGGACAAGATGCTGACTCTGTAAACTGCTTAGAGAGGGCTGAAAAGCACTGGGAAGCGGTATATACTTTTAAGTGCTGCTATTACTATTGAGGTCAGGCCATGAAGAGTTTTTAAGTGAGAGAGATAATTGGGGGTGGGGATTGGGGTCTTCTTTCCTTTTCAGGAGGCATTGCTGTCCCTGGCTCTGCTCACCTCCAGCATGGTGGTCCAGTTTTGATAACTTGTCCAGGTCATCCCTGAAGACCCACTCAGGGGGCAGAAACATCTCCTTCTCCGCCTCCTCCACCCAGGGCACCAGAGGTTCCATCTTCCTGGTGAGGCTGTCAAAGCGGATGATGGGCTGGTCATCCAAGTAGCCCCTAATGAAGAACTGGTTCAGCTCCTGGCTGTGCTCTGAGAGTCGGCGGTAGAAGTAGGACAGGGAGTGTGAAGGAGAGGCTGGAGAGGGAAGAGGGAGAAGAGCAGAATTGTGGGGTCTGTACTACAACACCATCCCCTTCAAGCGTTTATTAGAGAGGAATGTAAAACAGTATCAATCTGTACAGAAATCTAAGTGCTATTATCAGAAACAGCCCCTCCCCAACAGGTTCTCTAAACTGGAACAAATGAGCTGAGGATCTTTCCAGTGAGGGCAAAGTTTGATGATAACCGTGGAGCTGGATGGTGAGGACTTCGCCCAGGCAGGAGAAGGAAGGACCAGGAGAAAGACGGCAGGGCTGAAGTCTAAAAACTTCTCTTTTCACTTCTACTCTCTGTTCTCCCAGAAATAAAAATGGGGGCTGATTACAAATCAGTTACTAAAGTTTTTTTAAACCAGGATCGCTGAATCGCGAGAGGAGGAGGGTTTTGCCTTCTGGGAAAGGCGTTTGGGACTGAGGGGGGAGGATGGGGGAGAGAAAGACCCAGCTCAGGACATGAGACCCCCTCCCCGTCTGTTTCCTTCCCCCCTCCCCGTCGCGAACTCACCGGAAAAAGTCCCAAGCACGAAGGACCCCAGCACAACTCCCAAGAGCAAGAGGGGCGCCTGGTGCAGCAGCATCGCTCTCCAACCAGGCGCCCCCGTGCACCTCCAACCGAAGACGCCGTCCGTTAAGTCGCTTAGGCGCTGCCCCCGTTCGGGTCCCGTCCCGATGCGCAAAAAAGTCCAACTCTGCCAAAATTCTCCGCTCCGTCCGAGTCCGCGAAGAAGAGAGAAAAAAACGCTGCTCCCTTATTGTCTCCCGGGGGTCCTGGAGGGAGGGAGGGAGGGAGGGGTCCCAGGGAGACGTTGTCCAGAACCAGCAACGGTAGAGCTCAAACGTAATGAAGCCGAGGTTACTTTCTGCACCAAAACAAAAAGTTCTCTGCCTGTTCAAAGTCTTCTGACCTTTGACTGCACAGTAATAAAAGCTTGTTTTGCAGGTTAATAATGTCTGCTGCAGGAATCTAACCTGGAGGATCGTGAGAACGGAGCTGGGACTCTCACTCAACGACGGAGGGTCAGCTGGTGTTGCAGCCCAATCTGGGCAAAATGATTCCTAGCCAGGATTTCACCCAGTCCTCCAGTGGGAAGGGGCAGGTTTCAATGGAGAGAAGAGTCTAAGCCCCTCCCTCAATTAAACAGTCTCGCTGGAAATTTTAGTCTTACCTTATTTTTATCTTTTGTTGAAAACCTTTGGAAAGTTATCCCACTCTTGAAACGAAATTGTGGGCAGTTTACACAGAACAAACAGCAATATATTCACTTAAGCCGGGAAACATCATAAAACCAGGGGAGGCTTCTGCATCTTCACGGGGTGGGGGGTGGGGAGAGAAGTTCCCTGAGGAGGGGCTCCAGCACCTGGATGCAAAATATCAGAATAATATTGGAGAGAGGACTGCAGACTTAGCTCCAGGGATGGCCTGGAGAATGAATTTCATAGAGTCTAAAAGAATAGCTCTTCACTCTTTGGGCCTGTTGCTCCCCAAAGCCCCTAGAAAGGACCCTCTCTCTGGGAGATGTAAAGGAGGCTCCCCTCCCATAGCCTTCACAGTCCCCCAAAGGATTGTGACCCTCCTTCTCCAAAGATGGAAACTTTGCTCCCAAGGGCCGTGGCAATGGCTGAATAACCCCAGCATCACCTTAGAGCTCGTTTATCCTTCAGCTAAGATGCCAGAATGACCCAGATTTGGCATCTGTTGGGCTCTATTCACATGACACCCTTAGGCTCAAATGCCCCAGTCGTGAAGCTGGTTCCTTGCCTGGTGAGAAGCTTCAGGTGATTTCATGCACAATTGGCAGGGATCCCTCATCCCCAAACCTCCATGTGGGATTTATAAGCAGGAGGTTTGAGGATGTAACAACAGAGTCAGGTAGAGCATTCCAGGCATTGACCACTCTGTTGCTGAAGTCCTATTTTCTGCAATCGAGTTTGGAGCGGTTTACCTTGAGTTTGTATCTATTGTTTGTGTGTGTATTATTGCAGTTGAAGCTGAAGTAGTCATTGACAGGTAGGACATTGTAGCAGACAATTTTGTGTACTACACTTAGGTCAGACTGTAGTTGGCGTAGTTCTAGGTTGTCCAAGCCCAAAATTTTGAGCCTGGTGGCATAAGGGATTCTATTGTGAGCAGAGGAGTAGAATACACTTCTTGTGAAATACCTCTGGACTTGCGCAATCGTATTAATGTCTGATACACAGTGTGGAATTCAGGCAGATGAGCTGTATTCAAGAATTGGTCTGGCAAAGGTTTTGTATGCCCTAGTTAGCAGTACAATGTTACCGGAGAAGAAGCTTTGCAAAATTAGGTTAAGAAATCTTAATATCGTTGTGGTAATGCTGTTACAGTGAGCTCAGGGGCTTAGATCTTTTGAGATGAGTACTCCTAGGTCTTTGACAGAGTGAGGGTCGTCTACAAGGTCGTGTCAGCGCAGCTTGTATTTGATGTTCTTACTTTTATTGCCAATGTGTAAGAGAGAGCATTTGTTGGTTGAGATTTGGAGTTGCCATTTGTTTGACCATTCTGACACATAGTCAAGGTCGCTTTATAGTGCAGCAGAATTGTCGATGGTGTTAAATAGTTTTATGTCATCAGCGAAGATGTAATATGATCGCAAAGATCATTTATGTAGAGCAGCAAGAGTGTGGGTCCTCAAACACTGCCTTGGGGGACACTGCTGTTAACTGCTACAGGATTTGATAGGGCACTCCCTCTTTTGACTACTTGTTGCCAGTTTGACAGGAACGCAGCTATACCCTTGTGCAGGGAACTGGAAATGCCATAAGAGTTTAGTTTTAACAGTAGTGTCAGGCATGCCTCCTACAATATCCAAGAAAGGAAAATATCAACTCCCTTTTAATAGAGATAAAGTACTTTTACTAGATATGAAGTGAAAACAGCGAAAGGAAAGCAAGATCTGAGCCAGAAAGGCGGGAACATATGCACATCAAATGTTTACCCAGCACCCTCCCCCCAATTCCCCAACCCATTGTCCAATCTGCAACTCCCTAAGGTGTCATGTGGGGTGCATCTTCAAACAGCCTCATCAGGTTGGTATGCGAAACGGCTGGCCTTGACCAAGTCCAAACATCAGCCACCAGGATGTGCAGAAGATGGTGAGAACAAGACTCCTCCAGTACAATATATTTCCCTTCCCCAATACTATGCACGTTCCTATGGCAGCCGATAGCAAGCAAGCGTAGCAAGCAAAACAGAAACTGACACGTAGTTTATCGTGTACCACTGAATCAAAGGCTTTGCAGAAGTCTATGTAAATTGCATCTATTGCTTTACCCTGGTTGAGTTGAGTAGTCCAAATGTATTTGCAGTGTAGGGGTTGCAGATTATAGGACATTTTTTTTCTGAAACCAAACTGCTTATTAGAGATTAGGATGTTTGTCTCAAAGTGGAGGGTAATGGATTGGTTTATAATTGATTCCATGACTTTTCAGGTGACACAACACAGTGATATTGGGCTGTAATTTTCTACTAGGCTGGGGTCTCCATTTTTGGAGATAGGTATGATCGTGGCTAATGATCGTAGGTCGGGCAAGGAGTTGGCTCTGAAAGATACCTCATAGCTTGTGCTTAGGGGTCCTTATAAGGCAATGGAAAGCTTTTTCAAGAAGTAGGCACATAATCCATCAATAGAAAGAGATGGCTTTAGGTTGCATAGAGCCTTTTCAACATCCCCTCCCCTCTCCTTTTCCCTTTCCCTTTACAGCTCCCATTCCCCTCCCCTATCCTTTCCCCTCCCTTCCTTTCCCTCCCCTTCCCAGTTGCTTCTGTTCTTCCCTCCCCCCTCCTTTCCTTTACTGCTTCCCTTTTCAGTTCAGTTTATCCTTTCTTTTCTTGCCCTAAAGTCACACTCGCTCCCTCGGACTGGGAGACATCCCCTCCCCTCTCCTTTCCTCTCCCTTCCCCTCCCCTCTCCTGTTACTTCCAGGAGGGACCCTGAAGAGTATGGAAGGTTTGGCTCCTCTATGGAATAATTTTCCAGGCAGGCAGAGTCATTGCAGGGAGTGGGAGAACAATGAAGGAACAGCAGCCCAGCATCTACAGAGAAGTCAAAAAGTCCCAAGCACGAAGGACCCCAGCACAGCTCCCCAGAGCAAGAGGGGAGCCCGGTGCAATGACATCGCCCTCCAACCAGGCGCTCTCGCGCAGCTCCAGTCCAACCGAAGACCCTTGCCGTCCTCTGAGGAAACTTAGGCGCTGCCCTCGATCGGATCCCATCCGATCATCCTGGATATCCCGGTTGTCTGAATGCAGCCACCCCTCGCTCTTTCTTCTTTGGAGGCTCTCCGATCGATCCCATTTTGCTCCAAAGGGCTTTGGGGGACCTTTTCCTTTAGGGGCATGTACAGGTAGACCTCGAGTTATGACCACAATTGAGCCCAACATTTGTGTTGTTAAGTGAGAATTTGTTAAGTGAGCTTTGCTCCATTTTACAAGCTTTCTTGCCATCGTTGTTAAGTGAATCACTGCAGTTGATAAGTTAGTAATCCAGTTGTTAATTGAATCTGGCTTCTCCCGGGACTTTTCTGGTCAGGAGGTTGCAAAAAGGGATCACGTCATCCTGGGACGATGCACCGGTTGGTCATAAGTATGAACCACTGGCCAAGCATGTGAATTTTGATCCCATGACCATGGGGATGCTACAGAGGTAGATTGTAACTGTGAAAAACAGTCATCAGTCATTTTTGCTGTTGTTAACTTCGAACAGTCACTAAATGAAGTGTTGTAAGTCGAGGACTACCTGTGCTGCAATGTGATCTTCCTTGGGCTCCCCTGGAAGACTGTGCAGAAACATCAGGTGGGTGTTAGAGATCCTGGGTCCAAGTGTCCTCAGGGCCCTCCCTCCAAGGGACTCTGGCTGGCTTGTCCGAGGGGAGAGGGAGGGGAGGGAGGGGCAGAGGCCCAGAAGTGGCACTTTCCAAAACCTCTGGCAAAATCACCCCCATCCCCATCCCCACCACCAACACCAAAAACCCCGCAATCTGCTTGGCATACAGTTGCTATTCTCAGAAGGGCTGAAGGCAATTAACGCCTGCGATTTCCTCTCCATTTCTTTGCAGCTTTTATTACCCTGCAAAAGGGAAATGTTTTTATCAAGCAGACCCGCAAACTTTGGACGGGCGGAGAACGTCAGCGGAGCTCTCGGAGATGGAGGGAGGAGGATAGGGGCCGAGGGTGGATGGGCCGAGGGTGGAGGCCGGGCGCTGTCCTTGGCGGAGCGAAAGTGTCCGCAGTTGCAGGTATAAATGTCGTTTGGCAGAGTTGGACGTTGTTTTACGGATCCGGACGGGACCCGAACGGGAGCAGCGCTTCAGCCACTTGTCCTTAGCGGTCGGCAGGTGTCTTCGGTTGACAGCAAGCAAAGGCGCGCGTGGTTGGAGGGCGATGCAGCTGCAGCCGGCGCCCGTTTTGCTCTTGGGGGTGGCGCTGGGGTCCTACGTGCTTGGGGCTTTCTGTGGTGAGTATGAGACGTTGAAAGGTGGGGGGGACAGACAGGAGTGGGGAGCGCGTGTCCTGGGTTGGGTCTTTCTCTCCTCCACCCCCCTCAATCCCAAACTCCATTGGGTGGAAACTCGTCAAGGAGAGAAGCAACTTAGAACTAAGGAGAAATTTCCTGGCAAGTTAGAAGAATGAATCAGTGGAACAGAAGTTGCCTCCAGAGGTTGTGAATGCTCCAACACGGGAAGATTTTAAGAAGAGATTGGATGGCCATTTGTCTGAAGTGGTGTAGGGTTTCCTGCCTGGGCAGAGGGTTGGACTAGAAGACCTCCAAGGTCCCTTTCAACTGTTATTCTAATTTCCTTTCCCAAATCATCTTCCTTTCTCGAGTGAGCCTGGTTTAACAATTTCAGTGCCTGATTAATCAGCTCCCTTCTGTATTTCCGGGAGAATAGAAAGTAAAAGTGAAAAAAGAAGTTTCAGACTTCAGCCCTGCCGTCTTTCTCCTGGTCCTCCCCCCTCCTGCCTGGGGATTGGACGAAATCCTTGGCGTCAAGGTCCCCCCTTATCAGCAAACTTTGCCCTTGCTTGGAAAGGTCCTCAGATGACTTGTTAATGCCTATGTAAATAGGGCTTCCCTTACTCTTCCCAAGTGGGCTGTGGGGTCGCCATCAAGACCAGGACCAGGAGCTGCTGCCTGGGAATCCCAAGAGCCCATATTAGCAGCAGGGGCAACTTAACCAGATGTGGCCCTGCCCAGATGCTCCCAGGATCAACCGAGGGCTGCTGGGGGTTCTCTCCTCCCATTGACAGGCGTGAATCTTCCCAAGCAGAAGGGGAAAGGGGGAAACTAATTTGTTCCACTTTAGAGAACTTGTTAAGGAGAGGCTGTTTCTCTGACAATAAACTGCTGAAGGGGGTGGGGTGGCAGGGCTGACCTCCCAATTCTGCTTTTTTCCCTCCTCTTTCTCCAGCCCCCCCCCCACTTCCTGTGCTACTTCTACCTGCAGCTCTCAGAGCCCAGCCAGGGGCCCCTGTACTAACTGCACAAGTGCCTGATGTGATTCTGCCTAGCTCCACCACCTGCTGCTTCCTGTCTGTTAGGAAGCTTATGATCCACTTATGAGTGTGGTCAGGCACAGCTAACCAGTTTAGTCTAGTTAGAAGAATATCTGGAATGATGGTATCGAATGCTGATCTGAAGTCTACAAAGAGGACCCTTGTGTAGGTCTTTGGAGATTCAAGATGTTGTAGGATGTAGTGCAGAACCGTATTAACAGCATTATCTGCCGATAAGCAAATGAAAAGGGGTCTAACAGGGGATTCATGATGGTTTTCAAGTGGGCCACCATTAGCCTTTCAAAGGTCTTCATAACTGCAGATGTTAGAGCAACCAGTCTGAAGTCATTTAGTTCCTTGATGGAGGGTTTCTTCGGCACTGGGATGAGAGTAGAGTGTTTGAAGCAAGAAGGAACATAACTCATCTGATTTTTTGTGATTTATTAAAGATGCAGATGAAGATGGGGGCCAGTTGGTCAGCACAAGCTTTTAAGCAAGAAGGAGTTATCTTGTCTGGTCCTGTGAAATAGACAAAATCTATATCTATATCTAAAGATCTCTATCTCTATCTATCTATCTCGCTATCTACCTACCTACCTACCTACCTACCTACCTACCTACATTTATCTATCTATCTATCTATCTATCTATCTATCTATCTATCTATCTATCTATCTATTATCTATCTATCTATTATCTATCTATCTATCTATCTATCTATCTATCTATCTATCTATCTATCTACAGTATCTATCTACAGTATGTATCTATCTATCTATCTATCTATCTATCTATCTATCTATCTATCTATCTATCTATCTATCTATCTACCTACCTACCTACCTACCTACCTACCTACCTACCTACCTACCTACCTACCTACCTACCGCGAACCGCGGCAGCCTGTGGCTATATAAGTACAAAATGGTGCCGTGGAGCGAACCAGAGGGAGTTTTTGTGAGTAAAAATAAAAGTGTAAAAAGCCGCTAGTGTGACTGAGCCTCAGGGCGAATTTTACCTTACTGTTTAGCGCGCGCTTCGTGACAGTTTAGAAAAGGCGGGAATCGCCATTTTGAACGCCTGTCAGTTGCTGTCAGTTGGTAACATGGAGGCTGCGCTTAGTGCAGAAATCTCCATAGCGGCTCCTGAATTTCCTGCGGAGGCTCAAGTATCCAACACACCTGAAGCAGCCTCAGTGCCTCATTCCTCCCCGCAGCCCTCTACTTCTGATGGCAGGGAAGCAGCCAGGGCCAGCAAAAAGACAGCACAAGCCTCAGTTAAAGAGAAAAAATCAAAGAAATCTTCCAAGCCCAGTTCAGGCTATGAGAAACAGAAGGACAAAGCCTTAGAGAGAATTCATAAGAAGGTAGCCAGTAAAAAGGCTTCTTCTACTACTCTGCCATCTGATCAGACACCCGGGCGTTTTTAAGAAGATGTTGGACGGGCATTTGTCTGAAGTGGTGTAGGGTTTCCTGCCTATGCAGGGGTTGGACTAGAAGACCTCCAAAGTCCCTTCCCACTGTTATTCTAACTTCCTTTCCCCAATAATCTTCCCTTCTCAAGCGAGCCTGGTTTAACAACTTCAGTGCCTGATTTGTAATCAGCTCCTGTTGGTATTTGGTATCCAGCCCCGATTAGACTGGGTGCATGATGTGCTTTCTTTCAATCTGTTTTCCTCCGTTTGTTTTTAACTCTTCACTTTTTAAAATGTATTTTCTGTAAGCCGCCAGGAGTCTTTCGGGCGGCCTATAAATGTATTAAATCAAATCAAATTAAATCAAATTTATGGGAGAATAGAAAATGAAAAGAGAAGTTTCAGACTTCAGCCCTGCTGTCTTTCTCCTTGTCCTCCCCCCTCCTGCCTGGCCAGTGGGCGAATTCCTTGCCCTCCAGTTCTTTGCCCTTGCTTGGAAAGGTCCTCAGCTCGCTTGTTAATGTCTATGTAAATAAGACCTCCTTGATCTTTCCCAAGTGGGGTCTGGGGTCCCCATCAAGATCTGGACCAGGAGCTGCTACCTGGGAATCCCAAGAGCCCCGAGAAGTGGCAGGAGCAACTTAACAGATGTGACTCTGCCCAGATGTTCCCAGGGTCATCCAAGGGCTGCCAGGGGTTCTTTCCTTCAATTTATACGCATTAATCTTCCCAAGCAGAAGTGAAAAGGGGAAACTAATTTGTTCCACTTTAGAGAACTTGTTGGGGAGAGGCTGTTTTGGACAATAAACTGTTGAAGTGGGGGGGTGGCAGGGCTGACTTCTCAATTCTGCTCTTCTCCCTCCTCTTTCTCCAGGCTCCCCTCACACTCCCTGTGCTACTTCTACCTGCAGCTCTCAGAACCTGGCCAGGGACCCCTGTGCTAATTGTACAGGTGCCTGATGTGTTTCTGCCTAGCTCCACCACCTGCTGCTTCCTGTCTGTTAGGAAGCTTATGATCCACTTATGAGTGTGGTCAGGCAGAGCTGGCTGATTTAGTTTAGTTAGAAGAATATCTGGAATGATGGGATCGAATGCTGATCTGAAGTCTACAAAGAGGACCCTTGCGTAGGTCTTTGGAGATTCAAGATGTTGTAGAATGTAGTGCAGAGCCATATTAACAGCATCATCTGCCCACCTATTTACTAGGTAGGCAAATGGCAAGAGGTCTAGCAGTGGGTCTGTGAAGGTTTTCAAGTGGGCCACCACTAGCCTTTCAAAGGTTTTCCTAACTGCAGATGTTAGAGCAACCAGTTTGAAGTCATTTAGTTCCTTGATGGAGGGTTTCTTCAGCACAGGGATGATAGTAGAACGTTTGAAGCAAGAAGGAATATAGCACATCTCTAGTGATTTATTAAAGATGCGGGTGAAGATGGGGGCCAGTTGGTCAGCACAAGCTTTCAAGCAAGAAAAAGTAATCTTGTGTGGTCCAGTGGAGACATATGAAGAACAGTTGCAGGAATTGGGTATGTCTAGTTTAATGAAAAGAAGGACTAGGGGAGACATGATAGCAGTGTTCCAATATCTCAGGGGTTGCCACAAAGAAGAGGGAGTCAAACTATTCTCCAAGGCACCTGAGGGTAGAACAAGAAGCAATGGGTGGAAACTAATCAAGGAGAGAAGCAATTTGGAATTAAGGAGAAATTTCCCAACAGTTAGAACAATTAATCAGTGGAACAGAAGTTGCCTCCATAAGTTGTGAATGCCCCAACACTGGAAGTCTTTAAGAAGATGTTGGATAGCCATTTGTCTGAAATGGTATAGGGTTTCCTGCCTAGGCAGGGGGTTGGACTAGAAGACCTCCAAGGTCCCTTCCAACTCTGTTATTGTATTATATTATTGTATTGTCGGGCAGTTCAGTGATTCGAATCCATAGGGCTGCGTAACGGAATGAGCTCCCATTACTTGTCCCAGCTTCTGCCAACCTAGCAGTTTGAAAGCACATAAAAATGCAAGTAGAAAAATAGGGTTGGTGGGAAGGTAACAGTGCTCTGTGCACTTTCAGCATTGA
This sequence comes from Thamnophis elegans, assembly GCF_009769535.1. Lineage (NCBI taxonomy): Eukaryota > Metazoa > Chordata > Lepidosauria > Squamata > Natricidae > Thamnophis > Thamnophis elegans. The sequence goes on along the minus strand of NC_045542.1, from coordinate 169,285,340 downwards.
GTCATGTCGGCCACATGACCCCGGAGACGTCTTCAGACAGCGCTGGCTCTTCAGCTTTGAAACAGAGATGAGCACCGCCCCCTAGAGCCAGAAACGACTAGCACACATGTGCGGGGTAACCTTTTCATACACACACACACACACACACACACACACTGCAAAATCCTTTTTCTTGCTTGTTCCTAGGGCTCCTCAAACAGAGGGGGAGAGATAGGAGATAGGAGATAGGAGATCATCTATCTCCAGTCTACAACACAGTCCTTTCAACAGTTCCAAGAAGGCTCCACCCCCATTGGCACCACTCAGGTGACCCTGAGGACACAGATAAGCCTCCAAGTGGCCTCAATGACTCTGTAAAAAGAGTGCAAATGACCAGCTGTCTTGCAAGGAGCATAAATCCTTCCATTCCCTACCATCCAGTCAGAGCTGAAGAGGCTTCTTGGATGAGAAGCGAAATGTCTTCAAAAGAAAAACCAGAAAGTCCAGATGCCTCTTGGAAAAAGCCACTTTGGGTTCATCACTGGAGGTTTTAAAGAAGAGGCTGGGCAGTTACTTGGCTGAAATGGTATAGGATCTCCTGCTTGAGCAGGGGGCTGGACTAGAAGACTTCCAAGGTCCCTTCCAGCTTTATTCTGATTTTGAAGTTCAAGCTACACACCAGATTCTTCAGCAGTTACACAGTGATTCACAGCAAGTCCTCAGTGGAGATCCCCTTTGCTCTCTTTTGACCTGCCAAGTGGACCTCACGAGGTGGGAAGGTGAGAGAGAAAAGTGCCATATTTTTTAGAATATAACACCAGAGTATAAGACGCACCAAGATTTTGAAGACGTAAATTTTTTAAAAAGTTTTTGCACTCTGCAGACTTCCCAAACCCCCTGCATGCCTCATTTTTTGTGAAAAACAGGGCCTGCAAACTGCTCCGGTGGGGGGGGGGGGAGTTGAGCAGAGAACGGGTCCATTTTTTGCCCCCAAAAAGGGCATGCATAGCCTTTAGGAGGCTTGTAGAGTGCTCCTAGGGGCTGGGAGAGGGCAAAAATGAACAAAAAATGGCTCCTTTTCCACTCATTATTGCCCTCCCCAATCCCCAGGAGCACTTTGCAGCCTCCCAAACTTTCTGCACGTCCAGAAGGGGGCGGTATTTCGGGGGGGGCAAAAAGGCTGTATTCAGTGTATAAGATGCACCCAGATTTTCATCCTCTTCTTGGGTGGGGGGAAGTTGCATCTTATACTCCAAAAAATACGGTATGTGAACTTCAATAATCAAAACAGTAGTTGTAGCAAACGGAGTAGTAAACTGCTAGGGTCATTTGGTCAATCTTTCACCTAAGCATATAGACTGCTTTAATTGAAGACCATTCTAAACTGCATGCGCTTCAGTTCTGTGAAAGAAAGAAAGAAAGAAAAAAGATTAAAACAATGAGATTTTGAGGAACCTCAAGCCTCAGAGTCTTCTTTCGTTAGGGGTGTTACTTGGAACCCTGACATCAGTCTCTTGCCCCCAACAATCTGGGTCCTCATTTTACCGACCTCAGAAGGATGGAAGGCTGAGTCAACCTTGATCCTGGTGAGAATCGAACTGCCAAACTGCAGGCATCTGACAGTCAGCAGAAGTAGTCTGCGGTACTGCAATCTAACTAGTGTGCCACTACTGCTCGAGGGAGGGAGGGAGGGAGGGAGGGAGGGAGGGAGGGAGGGAGGAAGGAAGGAAGGAAGGAAGGAAGGGGAAGGGAAGGGAAGAGAAGGAAAGGAAAGGGAAGGGAAGGGAAGGGAAGGAAACGACATTTGTCGCAGAGCAGGAAATTTTATTTTTCCCCGCTGATGAAAAATGCGTGATCTTACAGCCTTGAGTGTCTTTACTTACCATTGGAGGAATTTCAAAATTCTGGATAGTGGCTGTAACAGAGAGATGAAAAAGTCAAGATTCGGGGCACAGTGGAACGTCCTCTTTAGCCAGACAATATATCAAAGGGATCACAGACACAAGAAATGCAAAAGTCTGGGCATTTCCCACCAATGTTCCCTCTAATTTTTTTCAGTGTGGGCGGAAAAGAATAGTGTTTAAGCGGCACATTTTCATGCCTGAGCACCTGAATTTTTTTCACAGATGTCACCCAAGACAACAACGAAATCAGTGTTATATGAAAGTCAAAGTTATATTTATTCAAGATACACGTTTAATTTAAAGTGTTATATATCAGTATCACTTATAATATTATTAAAATATTAAAATACTTTTATAGTGTTTATGGTAATGTACACTGTTATTCACTGAAAGTCTAAAGTTTCCCTGTCTTTCTTTACCAACCATTCCGAGCACATTATTGCTTGCTATTGGAAAAAGTACATTTCTAATAATAGCTAAACAGAATAGGAAATTGCATTATCCAAAACTCTAAAAAATGGAAATGAAAAATATTTTAGCCACTTTTTTTAAATTTTACTCCTTCTACAACCCAGTGAACTGCGTGGATGACTTTAAAGTACTAAGGTTTTAATTCTAAAAAATTTCTAAACTCCATACCACTTGCAAATATAAATAATTTGTTAAAATGGCTCTACCATAACAAATAAGAGAAAAAAACACCTTCCTTTTGTTTATAAAGTAGTGATTTTAGTTTGCTCCAAATGATTTAACTATGGAAGTCACTATTTTAAACTGACAGATAGGAAGTTTAATTAGATTAAAAGCAAAAATATTCTCAATGACTTTGAAAATCCCAATGAGTTATCAAATATAGGTACTCCTTCATTACAACGTGGGACTGGAATTTTTATTACTCAGCAATGTGGTCACAAAGTTGATGTCATGTGACCGGGCTCTCTCACCTCTTTTCGATTCCGAGGGCATCAATCATGTTAGCCCAGGGATCTTCCAGAATCTTGAGAGTTGAAGTCCACCAGTCTTAAAACAGCCAACTTTGCAGACCCCTGTGTTAGCCCAAAGCCTGGCGCTGGGCTTTGCTCCCCCATTGGTGGAGCCCCGAGAAGTGAGGAGGGAGAAAAAGAGATGGAGGTCAAGGAGCTTCCCCCTCCCAGGAAAAATCTAACCGGGGAGCCGGGCAGTAGCAAATTAGCCGATCACACGGCACGTGTGGAAAGTGAGGTCTGACCGGGTGGGCAGCAAAACTCCAGGGCTCTCTGTTCTAATTCCCCATGAGAACTGTTGCCTCTGAAGTGTTTGCTCCAGTATTTTGAACCTTTAAGCGCCCCATTCCCCTTTTTCTTTTCAACCCACACTGATTAGGGAGAATCCTGGTCCGGTCCTAGACTATATTTTATATAGTGGGAAGAGAAAACTGATGGCCACTATCATTGCCTATCAAAATGTCATATACAGGGAATCACATGAAGTACTAACGTCACTCTATAAAGCCTTAGTAAGACCACACCTAGAGTACTGCATCCAGTTTTGGTCGTCACACTACAAAAAAGATGTTGAGACTTCAGAAAGAGTGCATAGAAGAGCAATCAGGATGATTAGGGGACTGGAGGCTAAAACACATGAAGAACGGTTGCAAGGACTGGGAATGTCTAGTCTACTGATGAGTAGGACCAAGGGTGACATGATAGCAGTCTTCCAATATTTGAGGGACTGCCACAAAGACAAGGGAGTCAAGGTATTCTCCAAAGCACCTGAAGGCCAGACAAGGAATAATGGATGGAAACTGAACAAGGAGAGATTCAACCTGGAAATAAGGAGAACTTTTCTGACAGAACAATCAACCCATGGAATAGAAGTTGCCTTCAGAAGTTGTGGGAGCTTCATCACTGGAAGCTTTCAAGAAGAGACTGGACTGCCATCTCTCAGAAATGGTGTAGGGTCTCTTGCTTGGGTGAGAGGGGGGTTGAACTAGATGACCTACAAGGTCCCTTCCAACTCCTATTCTGTTCTATATTTGATATTCAATATTCGATATTCTGTTCTGTTCTATATTTGATATTCAATATTTGATATTCGATATTCTATTCTATTCTTATATATTTTATATTCCATTGTGTTTGCTCTGTTCTGTTCTATTCTGTTCTATTCTATTCCAGCCTATTTTTTTCTATTCTTATATATTTTATATTCCATGGTGTCTGTTCTGTTCTGTTCTGTTCTATTTTATATTCCATTGTGTCTGTTCTCTTCTCTTCTCTTCAATTCTTATATATGTTATATTCCATTCTGTTCTATTCTATTCTATTCTATTCTTATATATGTTATATTCCATTGTGTCTGTTCTCTTCTCTTCTTATATACCATATATACTCGAGTATAGGCCGACCCGAATATAAGCTGAGGCACCTAATTTTACCACAAAAAATTGGAAAAGTTATTGACTCGAGTATAAGCCTAGGGTGGGAAATGCAGCAGCTACCAGTAAATTTCAAAAATAAAAATAGATACCAATAATGTTTTTGAATATTTATTTCAAAGAAAAACAGTAAACTAGCGGTGTATTCAATGAAATACTTCACTCACCTCATGATGCTGATGTCCCGCTGTGATGATGATGTCCCGTGCAGCCGCGGGAGCGATGTCCCGCCTCCTATGACACACGGCCCAGTGATTCCTATCAATGGATCACTGTACCAGAGGAGGTGGGACATCGCTATGTGGCTGCTTGCCATAACAAGGAGGAGGTGGGACATCGTTGCAGAGCGGCAGGAGGGGAAGGAAGGGGAATCGTAAGACAGCCCTGCATTACATTAGAACGTGAGGAGGGGGGATGGTGCGGTGTGCGCTGCGCGGCAAACTGACACAGAGGGAGGGGAAACTCACAGGGGCACCGGGCCATTCACGAGTGTCACCCAGCGGCATGGCCCCGCCCCATTTTCTCCTCCATTTCAGGCAAATTTTTCACTGACTCGAGTATAAGCCGAGGCGGCTTTTTTCAGCCCAAAAAGTGGGCTGAAAAACTCGGCTTATACTTGCGTATATACGGTATGTTGTATTCCAGTGTCTCTTCTCTTCTCTTCTCTTCTCTTCTCTTCTATTCTATTCTATTCTATTCTTATATATGTTATATTCCATTGCATCTCTTCTCTTCTATTCTCTTCTCTTCTTATATGTGTTATATTCCATTGTGTCTGTTCTGTTCTATTCTACTCTATTCCTATTCTTACTCCTACTCCTATTCCTATTAACATGCACCAGGGCTCTCATTTTGAGTCATCCTGCCCCAGGGCCCCTTCTTTCCCCTTTCCCTGAAGAAGCCCTTAGGGAAGGTTTCAGGGGGATTATTATGCACAGTTGACAATTAGTTTCATTCAGTGTCCCTGTTCTATCTTTAGAGCGTTGCCTCTTCAGCCTCAGGGGAAAACAGTCAACCACATTGTGGTTGAGCAATGGGGCCTGACTTTGACGCAGCATGTATATGTTTCAATTTTTTTAAAATGTGTTTGAATTAACCATGAGACAGTTTAGAAATTTTAATTAATAAATCAATAAATATATATACAGGCAGTCCTTGAATTACAACGGTTCATTTTATGACTGCTCAAAGTTACAACGGCACTGGAAAAAAGTGACTTATGTCTGTTTTCCACCCTTACAACCATTGCAGCATCCGTAGGGCCATGTGATCAAAATTCAGACGCTTGGCAACTGACTCATAGTTACGACGGTTACAATGTCCCAGGCAGGGGAGGGTTCCTGCCAGTTCTAACCTCTTCTATAGAAGAGGTTCCACAAATCTACAGCGCCGTTTAGAACTGGTTCCAGCTCCCTCCCCCCGCCTGTCTGCACATCATCAAGATGAAGAGCGAGAGGAGGAATTCTGGGAGTTGAAGTCCACAAGTCTTAAAGTTGTCAAGTTTGAACACCCCTAGGGGTTTTTTCTTAAAGGGTAAGGGGTGCAAGGGTCTTGTAACTTGATAGCTTTAAGACTTGCGTGCTTCAAATGCCAGAGTTCCTGAGCCAACATTTTGGTTGCTAAGCAAGAGCGTTATTAAGTCAGTTTCACCACATTTTACAAGTTGGCCATGCCCACCCAGTCACATGGCCGGCAAGCCACTCCCATAAAGCAGGCCACACCTACAGAAGAGGTACCAAAAAAATTTGAAACCCACCACTGGTCCCAGGTCACGTGATCCCCCTTTTGTAACCTTCTGACAAGCAAAGTTCATGGGGAGGCCAGATTCAATTAACAACCATGTCGCTAATTCAACCCCTGCAGTGATTCACTTAAACACCTGTGTCAAGAAAGGTGAAAATGGGACAATGCTCACTTAACAAATGTCTCACTTAGCGACAGAAATGTGAGCCTCAATTGTGGCCATAAGTCAAGGACTACATGAATACTGTACATATAAACTTATACTCAGCAGGAGCCCTTATTTCTCATCTCAGGGAAGCTATGAATCTTCCGCAGCTTCATTTGGGCTAATCTGGATTGTGCACTCATCCCCCACAAAAAACAGTACCAAAAATTACCTTTGGGGGTTGCTCACCTGATGCTGTTCTGTATGCATTTCTGCCACGTTTTTCTGCAAGACAGAATCAAGAAGTCAGAGAGGACGTACCTGGTTCGAGATCCCTCAGCTTCCCCTCAGCCTTTGGTAGAACTTCAGAGCTTCAGTGCTCCTTCTTCAAAAGGAGCAGCAGAAAGCTGTAGACTCTACCGCCAAGTTGGAAAACCCTCCTGGAAGAAGAAATGGCTTCCAAACACAGCGGATGCAAACATGCCATCAACTGACCTTGGCAAGTCCAAAGGAGATAACCAGGATCAATGGTGATTACTCTGTTTCCCCCCAAAAAAGACCCAGCCCAAAAACAAGCCCTAGCCCTTTCGGGGTGGGCCTAATATAAGCCCTACCCTGAAAATATGCCAAGGGGATGGGCGTGGCCTGCCAGCCCCTTGCCACAACACAGATTGCAGAGGCGGGAGGGAAGACAAGCGATCTGGATGTGCTGCACAGATGCCTGGCTTATGGGAGGATTGTGCGGCTGTCAACTCATAAGGCATTTTCAACTGTTATCAAGTTGCCATGCTGAGGAAAAGGGAGGAACGCATTCCATGAATACCTTCGGCTAGACTCGGATCTCAGATTACTACAGCAGGCTTGGCTGTCATTAAGCGTTGTACCTTATGATTCTTGAAGAATGTATCTTGTCTTTTTATGTACACTGAGAGCATCTGCACCAAAGACAAATTCCTTGTGTGTCCAATTGTCAGCCTCTGCTTCGCTGCTGCTTTTCGGCTGCCATTGAAACGGAGAGGGGGGGGCATGGTATTTGGGAGGGGAATCGTTATGTACTGGAGGATTGTTATTAGGAGCTGTCCTGACCATCTATCTGCGCATGTGGAAGAAGGGAGTTTCCTGCCAAGGCCAACTGTCCAGCATTCCACCCTGATGATGCTTTTTGAAGACATCTCCCACCTGACGGTTGGGTGAATTATTATTGGACTATGAAATGGGGTGCCAAGGGGAGGGGATTGAATTATACATGATATCTATTGCTTCCGCGCCTTTTTACTCAGACTCAGCTTTGCTTTGCTACTCGTCGTTTGTAATTAGTAAAAGTACACTTAATTCTAAGCATGGAGTTGAGTGGTTTCTTTCTTGATTATTAAACGAAGGAGCACCTGACACCAATCACACTTGGCCAGTAAAAAATTCTATTCTATTTGGGAAGAAGGCGGGGCTTAGCAGTGAGAAGACGGACTTTCAGGCAGTTCCTGAATGACCATCTATACCGGGGTCTTTTTGGATGATTCGTTTGAATCTAAGCTGTCCCGTAGAGACAGTGACGTGGGGGGAACTCCAGTGGTCCCAGAGATGGTCGCAAAATCTCTGGGAACCTAAGGAAAGCCTCCCTAATCCAGTGACTTCCGGATCAGCTCGATGCTGACTACAACTGCAAAAGCCCAGAGAGAGAGCTGGATATGAACATGTCGTTTGATGTGAGTTTTAAATCCTTTTTTCTTGTTGAAAAGAGAACACTCTAAATTTGGAAACTTAGTTTAAAATAAGGCTGATAAGTGAGAAAAGCGGCGGCGATAAATGTTTGCCATTTGGAAGTTTATTTTTCTGTTCCTTTTTTTTCAATTCTTGGAAGCCGGGCTGGACTTTCCTGTAATTTAAATCGGCTTTTTGCGTTCCTTCTTTTTGTTGTCGATACCTTTAACTTCGAATCTAATGGGACACTAAATTTTAAACTTAAAATGCTTTGAAGATCTGGTTTTTTTTTTTTTTTTCTTCGTTGCCTTTTAGCCCTTTTGATGTTTTTTTTTTTAAACAATTAGTAATTAACAAACGCCACGGAACGGACTAAAACAAGCTGTAAACTACAAATTACAAGCCAACACTGCCATCTTGTGGACTTGAACTTTGTTATTAAAATCCCCGCTGTAATGCATTTGATTTATGTATTTACGCAGCTGGGAACCTGTTAGATAAAACAGCAAAGCTGAGAATGACCTTGGAGAGACTCTTATCTTAGGGGGGGGGGGGGGGAAGAGTCCGGAAAAAATCATTTGTTTTAGCTTGTTGGCATCCTTTCATCTCCCAACACCATTTTCATATTATCTGCTGTGGAGACATCGACATTGAGTTTTTCTTTTTTGATCATCACCATCGACCTTTTGATCTTTTACATTTTTTTTCTTTTCTGTTTTGATTATTCTTTTTAACCTTTGGATCACCTCTTGACTATTTACATTTTTTCTGCTTTTTTCTTTTCTCACTTGTAGCTGAAGCACCTCTTCTTCCCTTTTTGGAGGGGGGGGGTGTCTTCTTTTTCTTTTTTACTATTTCATATTCTCTTATTTATATATATATTTTCTATTGTACTCTTACTGCATTCCTTTCATCTTTGAAACAAAAAAAAGTTCCTTTTTCTTTCCTTCCTTTTCTCTCCCTTCTCCCTTTTCCTTCCCTTTCTCTTTTCCCCCCTTTTCTTATCTCCCCCCATCTCCTCTGTGTACTTTACGTACTTAATCCACCATACTTATAACCCTCCACCCTCTAATACTAATTGGCTATGAGTAGAAAAGCGGCTGCCTCTGGCTTTACATCAACCCCTGCTCCCTCACCTGCGGGAGGCCAGAGGACAACACAGACGATGTCCCATCAGGAAAAAGAGAAGGAAGCCAACTTTGAAACACTTATACAAATGATGCAGAAAATGCAAGCAGGAAACGATACCCTTGTAAAAAAAATGGAGGCAATGGAACAACAAAACCAAAGCATAGTGCAAAAAGTTGATAATATGGAAGGAAAAGTAGAAAGTATACACAACTGGATGCTGAAATACGAAAATAGGATTCAAAAAATTGAAAATAAGATTCAAGAAGGAGAGAAGAAAACTGAAAAGCTAGAGATCAGACTAAGTGATGTAGAAAGAGAGAGCAGTGGAATATTAAGATGGGAGATGGACAGGTCTGAATTTTTCTTAAGATTTCAAAACATAGAAGAAGAAAAAGGAGAGGACTTAGTTCAGATAATTTCAAATATTTTGATAGATGTTCTGGGGATGTCCCAGGACCAAATAAAAGAAACAATTGATGTGACTTTTAGAGTATACACAAGATATGCAATGAGAAATGCTCTTCCAAGGGAAGTGCATGTAAGATTTACTAAGAAAACAATTAAATCACAAATCTTACAGAAAATGAGAGATAGAAAATTAGAATATAAAGGTAAGGAGATTGTAGTACTCAAACAAATTCCAAGAGAGGTGAGAGAGAGGAGAAGAGAATATCAATTTCTGACTAAAGTATTGATAAAAAAAGGTGTTAACTACAGATGGCTCATACCGGAAGGTTTACTATGTACTTGGCAAGGACAAAGACACAGGATAGATACAACTGAGAAGGCAGAAGCTTTCTACGAAGAATACTTTAGAGAAACGGCGGAGAAAGCTGGGAAAGACGATGCAGTGATACAAATACTGGAACCACCTGCAACCGCGACCGAAAAAATAGAAGGAGCAGTAGGTGGAAGTGAGAAAGAAGGGGAGACAGGGAATGGGAGCCGCAAAGAAAAACGAGAACCTAGATCTACTAGAGCGATAAATCCTGTATATAAAGTATAAACATGGAAGAAAGAAAAATGATTACAATTAACATTAATGGACTTAATTCGGCAACTAAAAGGAAGAAAGTATTCCATAAATTAGAGAAATTACAACTTGACATAATCTGTCTGCAAGAAGTACATATTCAAAAGAAATATGAACATTTACTAACTCAACCAAAGCTTGGGAAAATGTTTTCATCACTGGCAAATTGCAAGAAAAGAGGAGTGGTCTTTTATATTAAAGGCAACATCCCAACAAAAGTAGTCTACGCAGAGGAAGAGGGAAGAATTTTGATGGTGGAAATTATGGATACCAAAAAGACACTCCTAATTGGAATCTACGCCCCCAATGAAAAACAAGATGAATTTTACAAAAAACTACATAAAAAAGTTTTGGAACTAGACTATGCTGATATTTGTATGATGGGAGACTTTAATGGCATTGTGAATCAAAATATGGACTATAAAACACATAAAACAAAAAAATTAAATAGGAAGCTTCTGCCGAAATCTTTTTTTAGGATGACAGATGAACTAAATCTAAAAGATATATGGAGAGAAAGAAATGCTAAAAAAGAACAATATACCTTCTACTCAAATAGACATTCTTCATTCTCTAGAATAGATATGATATGGGCCTCAGCGGAGTTGAGCTCCAACATAAAAGAAATTGAGATTGAAGCAAGTACCTGGGCGGACCACAATCCAATTTTAACCAAATGGAAAGGCCAAAGGGCAAGATCTAGATGGACACTAAATAACACTATATTGAAAGAAAAAGAGTTTGTACAAAAAATGGAAAAAGAGCTAGTCCTTTTCCTTAAAGAAAATAGGAAAGAAGATACGTCGTTGCAGAATCTCTGGGATACAATGAAGGCTGTTATCAGAGGTTTGACAATAGATTACACAAGGAAGAGAAACTCAAAGAAAAGACAAATGCATAAAGCTCTAGACAATGACTATAAAATACTTGAAAGAGATCTACAGAGAGCACCACAAAAAAAGATGTTAAAATAAAAATGGACATAATTAAACACAAAATGGATCTATTAGAAAAGGAAGAACTGGCACAAAAAATTAGAGGTGCCAAACAGAATTATTTTGAAAATGCGAACAAACCAGGCAGGTGGTTGGCATATAAGATGAAAAAAGAGAGAGAAACAAAGAAAATACTTCAACTAAGAGATAAACAAGGAGAAATTCAGTATGGAAATACCGAAAAAAATTATATTATACATGACTACTACGTTAAACTCTATGAACAAGAGAAGGTGGAGGAGGGACGAGTCAAAAAGTATCTACAAGATGCCAATCTCCCCCAGGTACCAGATGAAACTAGAACAATGTTAGAAAGTAAAATAACAATGATGGAGCTAACAGAGGCACTTAAAAAACAAAATAATGGGAAAGCCCCAGGACCAGATGGCCTACCCGTGGAATTCTACAGAACATTTGAAGAAATAGTGACCCTCCCACTCCTACAAGTCATGAATGAAGTGATGACTGAGAACCAAATACCGAAGTCATGGTCAGAAGCGTATATCACATTACTACCCAAGGAAGAGACTGATTTAACACAAATCAAGAATTATAGACCAATTTCTTTATTAAATTCAGACTACAAGCTATTTGCATTTATACTAGCTGAGAGACTTAAAAAATACTTAAATGGCTTCATCCATTCAGATCAAAATGGCTTTTTACCTAAAAGACAAATCAAAGACAATATGAGAATAATTTTGAATACCTTGGAATACTATGAGGCCCACCCAGAAAAACAACTGGCACTGATGTTCCTCGATGCGCAGAAGGCCTTTGATAATGTGAATTGGCAGTTTATGTTTTTGCAACTGGAGCAGATGAACTTTGGCAAGAAATTCACTCAAACTATACGAACGATATACCAGAAACAAGCAGCAAAGATAATGGTAAATGGAGAACTAACAGAACCGATTGAAATAAAGAGAGGTACAAGACAAGGCTGCCCACTATCACCGCTACTCTTTGTTCTAACACTAGAGGTCTTAAATAGAAAGATCAGAGAAGAAGAAGAAATAAGAGGAATGAAAATTAAGAGAGAAGAGTATAAATTGCAAGCGTTCGCAGACGACTTAGTTTTTATTCTTGAAGATCCATTAGAAACCGCACTCAAATTGTTAGAAAGAATAGAGGAATATGGAGAAGTAGCAGGCTTGAAAATAAACAAAGATAAAACAAAGATCATGACAAAGAATATCCCAGCTACACAAAAGGATCAGTTGTCAGAAATGTTGCAGATTCAAAACACAAGTAAGATTAAATATTTGGGGATACATTTATCACCTAGATGTAGCACTCTTAAAGAGGATAATTATATCAGATTAAAATGACAAATAGCAATCGATTTGGAGAAATGGGAAAACTTGCATTTATCAATGATGGGAAGAATTTCCACAATTAAAATGAACATTTTACCTAGAATTCTATATCTGTTTCAGACAATCCCAATCAGACTGGGTAAGGATTTTTTTCTAGATTTAAATAAAATAGTTTTGAAATTTATTTGGCAAGGGAAAAAAGCTAGAATAAAACTTAAATTATTACAAGATGTTAGATCAAGAGGAGGTTTTGGGTTACCCGATTGGGAGCTATACTATCAGGCAGCAAACCTGATGTGGATTAAGGAGTGGATATCATTAAAAAACTCTAGATTATTGAACGTAGAAGGTCACGATTTGCTGTTGGGATGGCATGCTTTCTTATGGTATAAGGGAACTAAACCACATGGTTATTTTAGAAGACATTATATAAGGGAGGCGTTGCTGCTAAATTGGGAAAAGATTAAAAAATTACATTATTTAAAAATTCCAGTCTGGACATCAACAATTGAAGCATTTTCGTATCCGATAATACATAAAAAGGAACAAACAGTTAGATATACAGAATTATTGAATACAGAGGGTGAGCTCAAATCTAGTCAAGAGTTGAAGCAAGAAGGGATGGAAATGAACTGGTATTCATATGTACAGATACAATCTAGATATAATGAAGATAGAAAAACTAAAGGTCTCTATAATAAAATGACTGAGCTAGACAAAATTCTAACAGGTACTGATGAAAAAGTAATTAAAAAATTATATGGATATTTATTGGAGTTTAAATTGCATGAAGTACAAGTTAAAGAAACTATGATTGCTTGGGGAAAAATTTTTAAGTATGGGATTGATTTAGAGAATTGGCAGAAATTGTGGTCTCAAAATTACAAAATGACAATGTCTACTGCATATAGAGAAAACTTGTATAAGATGTTTTACAGGTGGCATCTACCCCCGACCAGAATTGCAAGAATGTTCAAGAATAAATCAGAAAAGTGTTGGAAATGTCACCAGATACCTGGCTCATACTACCACATGTGGTGGACTTGCACTGAAGCCAAAAGATACTGGACTAAAATCCACATGTGGTTGGAGAAAATGATACACAAACAAATAGACTTTAAACCAGAGGTCTTTTTATTGGGAATTTTACCAGAAACCTACAACAAAGACTTAAAATATTTGATTGTAAATGTGTTAACAGCAGCCAGAATTGTATTTGCAAAAAACTGGAAAAATGAAACAATACCAAAAGAGGAAAAAGTTATTCGAAAAATAATGGACTGTGCCGAAATGAGTAAATTGACATTTGAAATTAGAGAGCAAGAGGATGAACAATTTTATAAGATATGGGACTTGTTTTATCAATGGCTAAGGGAAAAAAAACAAAATTTTGGAAATGAAAAATGATACACTTATGCCTTAATTGGGAAAAGTAAATGATGATATAATTATGCTGTGGAATAATTCAACAATGATATAAGGAAGTACTAATATAAGGTCTGGTGATATAATGTATAAGGTTAAGAACTTACTATAATGATATTTCGCTGCTGATAAGGCAATTCTAGTAGGGGAACAAATGAAAACTGGTGTATATATAGGCAGCGATGCCTTGTTGAACAATGAAGGAATAAGATCTCTGTTTGAAGGTATGAAATGCAAGATTAACAATGAATAGAAGTATACTCTCTGGGGGAAAACAATGCTAATGTTAACTGAATATATATTGTAGAAGGAAAATGAGGCCTTTAGTTACATTAGAGGAATTATCTGAGATGGTAAATATTATTTGAAGATGTAGATGTTAAACAACCGTAACCAAACGACATGCTGCATGTGATGATGTTTTTTTTTTCTTTCCCCTTTTTGGACTTTTTTTTGTCCTTTTTGGCCTCCCCCCCTCCCCCCACCCTTTTTTTTTCTTGTTTTATTTTGTTTCTTTTTGTTTTTTAAACCCTAGCTTATTGTGGTGCTTATTAAATATACAACAGAGAGATACGGGATGTATAAACTTAGTAGGGATGCACCTGTGATCAAACGACATATTGTATGTGAAGATGGGTTTCCCCTTCCCCCACCCTTTTTTTTCTCTCCCTTGTTTTATTTTGTTGTTTTTTGTTTTTTAAACCCTAGCTTATTGTGGTGTTTATTAAATATACAACAGAGAGATATGGGATGTATAAACTTAGTAGGGATGCACCTGTGATCAAACGACATATTGTATGTGAAGATGGGTTTCCCCTTCCCCCCCCTTTTTTTTCCATCTTCTCCCTTTCCCATTGTTGTCTGTGTAATTAAAAAAAATTCGATTCTATTTGGAGCTGTGGAGATTGGCAGTACCTCCATTTTGTGAATGACACACCCTGGGCCCACCCACTAATTACTTACTGATGCAGATAGTCACTCCAGCAGCAATGAGGACTGCGGCTACCACAACCCCTATGACTCCAGCAATGAGTCCAAAGTTGGATACGAAAGCTGTGTTGGAGAAAAGAAGAAATGACTAGGGGAGCTCCGGGTTTCTCTAGTGGGTTTCTCTTCCATTTTATTTCCTGGCCTTGGTGAGAGGGCAGCCAATCAGGGGTGGGATTCAGTTGGTTTAGACAGGGTGAACCGGCTGTTAATTTTATATTTGGTTTGCCAAACCGGTAGTTGCAAGGACTGGCTAGCCCTGCCCCCCCCCTCCCCCCCCTCCCAGGAGTCTCCACACGGCCTGTCCCTCATGCTAGGTAAGTGCAGGGCCCATGTGGAGGGTCTGGGAGGGCAAAAAATGGGCCTCCCAGAAGTTCCAGAAGCCCCAGGGAGGCTGTTTGCCCTCTCAGAGGCCCAAGAAAAGCCTCCAGAGCCTGGGGAGGGCAAAAGATGAATCTACCAGAAGTTCTGGAAGTCCAAAAATGGGCCTGTTTCCGGCCTCCGGAGCCCGGAGGTGGCCATTTTCCTCTCCTGGAGGCTCGTGGGAAGCCTCCGGAGCCTGGGGAGGGTGAAAACACTCCCCCCATGGTGCAGAAGTAGGCCATGCCCATCATGGCCACGCCCACCCAGCAACCAGGCAGAGAACCGGTGACTAACATTTTTCAATCCCACCCCTGCAGCCAAGACGAAGTTAACCTAGTCACATTAAGAAAAGATTCCTAGTAGTAGGAACAGAATCTCTGTTCCACAGAGATGATGGATTTCTCCGAGGAAGAGCTGAACAGCCATCTTTCTGGGATGGTTTATGTTGGATGCCTGCGTAGAGCAAAGTGGTGGATTGAATTATCATATTTTTGAGTATAAGACACACTGGAGTAAAAGTTTTGAAGAGGCAAATTTAAAAAAACATTTTTGCACTCTGCAAAGCTCCCAAAAATGGCCCTTTTTTAAAAAAAGGCCATGGATAGCCTTTAGGAGCCTTGCAGAGTGCTCCGAGGGGGGAAGGAGCAAAGAACAGCCTGTTTTTCACGAAAACGGGCCCATTTTTTGTTTTAAAAAGGGCATGGATAGCCTTTAGACTTATAGAGTGCTCCTGACGGCCCATTTTTTGGCTCATTTCTGCCCTGCCCAGCCCCCAGGAACTTTCTGAAGCCTCCATAAGGCTCTGCACGGACATTTTGGTGAAGCGGCGGGATTTTGGAAGGCAAAAAATGCTGTATTCAGTATATAAGACGCACCCAGATTTTCAGCCTCTTTTTTGAGGGGAAAAGGTGCATCTTATACTCCAAAAAATACAGTGCCTCCATCAATCAGAATAGACCTGGAAGGGACCTTGGAGGCCTTCTAGTCCAACCTGCTGCTCAGTAGGATACCCTATAACATTTCTGACAAATGGTTATCCAATCTCTGCTTAAAAACATCTGTTGTTGGAGCATTCAGAACTTCTGGAGGCAATTTGTTCTATTGATTCATTGAACTGCATCATGACATTCATTAGTTTGAATGTCCACAGCTATGTGAAGTTTCAGAGACACCTTTCCTCATAACTGGTGACCCCCCCCCCCACTCCCTTTCTCTCACCAGGCTCCACCCAGGCCAAGATCAGAGGCTCCGGCAGTCCGGCGTGGTCCACATAACACCGATAGCGGTCCCTCTCCTTCGGGTCAACCTCGATGCTCAGCCAGATATGGTAGGTCCTGTCTGAATTTGGAAGGACACCCCCACGGTAGGTGTCCTGCTCCCAGACCTCTTCATCCTTCTTCCAGGTGGCATCTATCTCTTTGGGATAAAAGCCATAGATTTGGCAGACGAGGGTCTCCATACTGTTGTACTGGATCCTGCGAGATACTTTCACCAACGGGGGCTCTGTAGAGAACACAACACTGCCATTGTTCTGACCCAGCTCCCCAAACATGGCCAACTCTCTGAAGTTAACTCAAAGATTCCTTTATTAGGAGCACCTGCAGCCCCATCAAAAACGTTTTCTCTCACAGCCGGATAATAAGTATGGTCAGCCAGAAGTTGAATAGTCGCATGCCACATCTATTCATCTCTGCCCCATGCCTTTTATCCCTAGAGTTAGGGTTGAGCTTCACTAGCAGTGGTGGGTCTTCCATCCCAAGGATCAGCCCACAGATTTCCACTGCTCTCCTCTCCTTTCCTCTGCCTTCTGCACATCCATGCATCAGGCACTGGTCTCTGCTGTTCCTCTTCTTCCTCATCAGCCACCTCCACACCTGGGGGCTTTTGATTCTCTGTCTGAGGGCTGATGGATGGACCAGGCCCTCTCCCCCCCCCTCTCTCTCCCTCCCTCTCTCCCTGTCTGTCTGTCTGTCTCTGTCTGTCTGTCTGTCTCTCTCTCTCTCTGTGACAGCTTCATTCCCTCTTCCCCCTCTGAGCTCTCAGGTTGCCTTGATGCTGATCCTGACTCCCACGCCTCTTCCTCCTCCTCTGATTCAGCTGCTGGAGGGACAGGTGGCCAATAGGCCATTTCAGGCATGTTTTAAGATTGCATTTGTGTAGTGTGGAGGCCTTGCATCACAAATCCAACATTCTCCTGCAACAGCAGCAACCCTTTCCTCCCTCCTTCCTTCCTCACCTTTCCTCAACAACGAATCCTTTCCATAGAACAGGCCCTTCTGAAGCAGCTGGATACATTCCTGCTCCAAAAAGTTATTGATGTTCTGGGTGAAGAACGGCTCCTCTTCCCACCTCTTCTTGATCACCTGAGCGTGGACGTTGACTGCCGTCCAGGTGAGGGTCTTCTGGTCCAAGCTGATGAAGTTCTCCCCATCATAGCCGCACTGGAAGTGCCCCTGCTTGTGGCCATCTTTGCTCAGCTGGCAGCCGATCTTGCACTGCCAGCTGTGAATCCCTGCCGAGAAAAGGTCAGGTAGTTCTTGACTTACAACCTTTCGCTTCATGACTGTTCAAAGCTGCAACGATACTGAAAACATGAGGCTTATGACCGTGTTTCACAGTTATGACCTTTGCAGCTTTCCCATGATCATGTGATCAAAATCCAGATGCTTAGCAACGAGTTCATATTTATGACCGCTGCGTCCCGCGAGGACACATGATTCGCTTTTGGGACCTCCTAACCAACAAAGTCAATGGGGAAGCCGGATTCATTTAACAACTGGGCTACTAATGTATCAATGGCAGTGATTCACTTAACAACGGTGGCAAGAAATGCCGTAACGTGGGACCAAACTCCAAGAAATGTCTCACTTCACAACAGAAATGTTGGGCTTAGTTGTGGTCATAAGTTGAGGACTACCTGGAGGCGCAGAACCAAAAGGTAACATTTGCAGAAGGACCAGCTCTGTGTTCCTATCTTTAAATTCCATTTTTGGGGGGTGGGGAGGACGTTTTCTTCTCCTACTTGGGCACTTATTGATACATATTCCGATGGATATTCCTTCCCCCCAAGCAAAGTTATAAGCCATTTATTTTGATCCGGCTGAAAATCCTCTTTCAGATTTGCCCTTTTTTTCAGCTCATCCTTGATTTGCTTCCAAGAAAATGCAGACACCATAGAGACACTCAAGTCTTTGACTTACAACAGTTCATTTAGTGACTGTTTGAAGTTACAACGGCAACGGCATGGGGAAAAGGGAGTTATGACCATTTTTCACACTTATGACCGTCGCAGCATCCCCACGGTCATGTCATCAAAATTCAGATGCTTGGCAACCATTGTGTAGTTATGACGGCTGCAGTGTCCGGGGTGTGTGTGTGTGTCATGCGATCCCCTTTTGTGAAGTCAGTGGGGAAGCCAGATTTACTTAACAACCATGGTGCTAGTTTAACTACTGCAGTGATTCACATAAGAAATGTGTCAAGAAAAGTCGTAAAATGGAGCCAAACTCACATATCAAATGTCTCACTTAGCAACATAAATGGGCTCAATCATTGTGGCCATACGCCGAAGACTACCTGTCTAGCATACCCCTGCACAGAGATCTACCTTTATTCTCAACAAATCCTCAGTTCCTAAAACAAGCTTAATAAATATTGTCCCAAAGGTGATTTTTTTTTCAAGACGCAACTGGACTTTCTGGGATTTTTTCTTTCTTTGAAGACGTTTCGCTTCTCATTCAAGAAGCTTCTTCAGCTCTGACTGGATAGTGGGAAATTTTGGATGAGAAGTGAAATGTGTTCAAAGAAAAAGCAGAATGTTCCTCTTGGCTTCTAGGTGCTCGGTAAGATTTTTTGAAATGACCATCAGATCATTAGTATTTCTTATACAGTATTTAGCATGCTCTGATGCTAAGGAGTTAGATGTTCTACTCCCCCTCCCCACCTGAAAATAATTCTATTCCAACTGCCACTTGGGCGTGGGTGTGGCCGGCACGTCATTCATCAGACCTGTGGGCTGGGAGTTTAGACAATGGGGCCAGCCTGAGGGAGAGAAGGGGATAAGATAGGAAAGGCCTCTGTGGAGCAAGGGGAGAGGGAGGGAGGGAGGGAGGGAGGGAGGGAGGGAGGGAGGGAGGGAAGGAGGGAGGGAGGGAGGGAAGGAGATAGGAGAGGATCAATGGGGACAGCCTGAGGGAGAGAAGGGGGATAGGAGAGGAGAGGCTTCTGTGGGGCAAGCCTGAGAGAAGGAGAGAGGAGATATATATGTATACATACATACATACAGGGAGGGGCATAACCTTTTCCTAGGGGGTCACAGCAACACTTGTAATAACAACACAAATAATTCATACACCATTCGAAAGCCCATCAAAAACTGAGTTTATTGACATGATTTAATAGTCAGTATGACCACCATTAGCCCTTCGAACAGCATTCAAACGAGGTGGATAAGAACACAACAAATCTTCAAACAGTTCCGTTCGATTTTCCAGATTTTTCAACACAGTTTCCAAATTCATTCTCAAAGTTTCAACCGAATATCGATTTTGACCTTGCTCCTGAATCATCAGAGCTTCCACTTCATCCTTAATTATGGCCCCAATGTTCTCTGCCGGATTGAGATCTGGCGAATTTCCCGGCCAGACGTCATTGCCCCAAAATTCGACATTGTTTTCCTTTAACAATTGCTGAGTCGCATTTGCACGCATGCAAGGAGCTTTGTCATGAAGAAAGACAGCCTCACCAACCACCAAGACATTGTCTGGATCACTGAGAAATGGAATGACATTCTCCAATAAAATTTTCTCACGGAAATAACTGCCATCCCAGGATTCCCCTTTATCCTTCAAAACCCAATGCAGTTTCTTGGCTGTGAAAATGACGAAAATCCCGATGCAAGTCGGATTGCGAATGATTTGTCGATATCGTTCATGTTTGGCGATGTCGTCGACGTCTTTAGCCCAAATTCGATCGTTCTGGAAATTCGGTTTTCGAATGGCATAAACGAAGAATTCGTCAGATGGCGCCAAATGAAGAAAATCTTCCTCGGTCCATTCAGACAACCAATCGCACAACCAAAGCCGATCTTGAACGTGTGTTTGAGTTTTCAATGGTTTGCAAATGACGTGGAATGGCTTCAAACCTTCTCGTTCTCGATATCGGCCGATTGTCCTTTGATCAACTCGTTTTCCACGAATTTGAAGGATTTCTTGGGCCACTTTTCGGTTTCCTTTTCGTTGTTTGCGACTGCCAGTTGCAATGATGGCTTTGCTTTCTTGGGACAGTTGCAGAGGACGCCCTTCTCCAAATTTTGTGAAACATTCTTGGGCTGTTTTGTTCCAATTATCAGTAACCCAATCCGGATGACGTTTCAATTTGTTTGCAATCCATTTTCGATTGATAAACGTCGCTCCAGCATCGCGAGCCTCTCGAAAGGCAATGCATTTTATTCTGTCAATGATCCTTTGTTCTTCCGAATCGAATTTTCCAGCCATTCTTAAAGCAAATTTAACATTTAATAGCTCATTCAATTCAGTTTTTTATGGGCTTTAAAATGAGGTGTCGCGGAAGTTGTAAACTGCTGTCGATCTTGCTGTGACCCCCTAGGAAAAGGTTATGCCCCGCCCTGTACATACGTATAAACACACACACACACACACACACACACACACACACCAATTTCTTTGCTAGTAATGCCTACCTGTCCAGGTTTCTCATGGGGAGGAACAGCAACCGAGGGAGGCCAAAATTCATGGTTCCCTCCCCCCTCCCCCACATCCCTTACCTCTGCTGGAGTTGTGGTAGCTGTGCAAGATGGCGAGGTCGCTTTTGAACCTCCACTCCGTGGTGCTGGCTCTCTGAGATATAAAATCCCAGAAATGCAAGTCCTCCCTCTTCACGTTAAGGAGCCAGGGCACTTGGGGTAACATTCTTCTTGTGGAGGGGTCAAAGCTTGAAGCCAGCTGGTCGTCCACATATCCCTCCACAATACATCGGGACACATCCAGGTTGGGGCTCAGGACCAAGGTGTAGAAAATGCGCAATGAATGGGAGGAGAAATCTTGGGGGAAATAGGGGGAGTGGTGAGACAGGAAATTTGGGAGAGGGATGTCCAAAGGCACACTTTTAATCCCCCCATTTCCGTTTTGCTTTGGAATCAGCCCCCTTCCTAGCATCAATACTAAAACAAGACTCTCCAAGCTTGGCAAATTTAAGACTTGTGGACTTCAAGTCCCAGAATTCTCCAACCAGCATGGCTGGCTAAGGAATTCTGGGAGTTGAAATCCACAAGCCTTCAAGTTGTCAACTTTGGCGGCTCCCTGCTCTGGAATTCTTGAGTACCTATGGCGGTATATCAGGAAAGACATCCTGCAGCGATGGTCCAAAAAGAAGAATGGACTAGATGCCCCTCCCGTAACCCACTCTTTCCCGCAGGAGATATAAAACCATGCAAAAAGCCCACAGAAGATTCAACAAGCTGTGTTTATTTCAGATTGGTCGGATGGGCCGTAACCAGTGGTGGGATTTTTTAACAACCAGTTATGTGGGTGTGGCTGACTGGTCATGTGACTGGGTGGGTGTGGCCCAGTGGTGAGATTCAAACTTTTTTTACTACCAGTTCTGTGGGCGTGGCTTTGTGGGTGTGGCAAGGGAAAGATACTGCAAAATCCCTGTTCCCTCCCCACCCCACTAACTTGCTTTCCAGCTCTGTTCTCCTATTCAGGGCAACAAAAGATGATCAGCTGGAAGGCGGGGAAGCAGAGGGGGCAGGGCCAGCCTATTTGCTACTCAAAATTTCTGCTACCAGTTCTCCAGGAACTGTCAGAACTGGCTGAATGCCACCTCTGGGTGGCCAACTCCACATCACTCAAGTCGAGGGGTGCCTCCCCTCCCCTCCCCTTACCTGGCATCCTGAGCTCTTCTGTCTTTGTCTATTAATTTGTCTACTACTACAGTGTCTGGTTGATTATCTCATGCCTGCCTGTCCTGGATCCGGAACTCCCACAGATTCTTAGCGCTATTATTCTCCACAATCTTCTGTGGAAACTCCTTGATGGCTGAAGAAAACTAACCCGACTTCCCAACCAGGCGAAGCCTCTGGAACTCGCTGCCACAAGAAAACCAGACTGCAACCAACCGCCTTGGTTTTAGCCCCACTCGTCCAGCAACTCACCTGCGCATCCTCCCCGCAGCAACAGCACCAGGAAGCCCAAATGCGGAACCTGGAGCCCCATCCGGATCCAGTCCCGATCAGCTGGTTGTGAAGGATCGGAACGAGCCCTTGACCGCGGAGGAATTTCTCAAAGGCACCGGTGGGGCCGAACGCTGGAAAGTGAAAACAGGAGAGGTTCGGACTCGGCTCCCTTTGGGGAGAAGGAAGGAGAGATGGGAAAGAGAAGGAGCCGGAGCGAAAGGAGGCTTCATGGGCGAAGTCTGCCGGACCCCGAGCGCGGAGAGGGGGACGAGCGGCACCTTAGATAGAGGGCGAAGCATTGTGGGAATTCCCCTTGTTTGTGGCGGAGCGGCTCAGCTCAACGTCCCTGGTTCCCCAAGAGGAAACCCTCCTGCCCTCTTTACGGGTGGATGATCCCACTCCAACCGAGCTTCCTACGGGGGACTACACCAATGTTCCCTCTAATTTTTTTTCAGTGTGAGCGGAAAAGTGTAGTGTTTGAGCGGCATATTTTCATGCCTGAGCACATGAATTTTTTTCACATATGTCACCTAAGACAACAACAAAATCAGTATTATTTGAAACTCAAAGTTATGTTTATTCAAAGTACCCGCTTAATTAAAAGTGTTATATAATATCAGTATCACTTAACAACGCTCCTGCTTAGCAACCAAAATGTTGGCTCAGAAAGTCTGGCATTTGAAGCACGCAAGTCTTAAAGCTGTTGTTACAAGACCCTTGCACCCCTAACCCTTTAGGGAAGAAAAGCCCCAGGGGTCTTCAAACGTGACAGCTTTAAGACTTGTGGACTTCAACTCCCAGAATTCCTCCCTGAGGGGAATTATATATTTGGACTGTTTCATAGTTACATTAGAGAACTACATTGTTAGAACTTAGCACAAAAGATACCTTTTATCTGAAAATCCAAATAGAGTAAACCTGCTATTATCCCAGAGCACTAATGTCATTTGTCCCAATCTGTTTTACGAGTCTGTATTAAAATGGATAGAAATATTTTCACTAAATTGTGTAGATCTATATTTCAGGAACCTATCAGAAGTTAGGGCAAGATAAGAGTGGAAGAATGAATTTTGTTGCAGGTCATGGGGATTTTTTCAGCATCTTAAAAGTGGAGCGCATGTGCATTGAACTAGCAATACCCATTTAATAACAAAAGGAAATGGCTGAATTAAATTTGGTAAAGTTGCAAGCGAGCTGTAAAAAGCTTGTGGTTTTTAAAATCATAGAATCAGAAGGGATACTGGAGGTCTTCTAGTCCAGCCCCTTGTCCAAGGCAGGAGTCTTTATATCATCTGAGACAAATGGCTGTCCAGTCTTTTGAAAACTGTAGCAAATGAATTAAGATTCCATTGATTTTAATTGTTCTTACTGTCAGATTTCTCCTTATTTCCATCTTGAGTCTCCTGACAAGTTTCCATTGCTTCTTGTCCTGTCCTCAGGTGCTATTGCTGCCACCTCCTCCTCCTCCTCCTCCAACAGCACCAACACATTTGCTGCCCAGCGCTGCGGCTGAGGTGAAGCCGCCAAAGCTCCCGCTGGCGCCCCCGCAGCGTTGGGCGGAAATCCGGCAGTGCTGTTGGAGGAGGAGGAGGCGAACCAGCCTGCCACCGCCGGCCACCGTCAGCCCCGCCGCTCTTCCCACCCCCTTCCCAGCCCCACAGTCCAGCGGTCGCAGCAGAAGCAGCCCCGGGTCTCCACTGCCGCTCCCCGCATTTTCTGGACGGGGATCCCTTGGAGAGGGGATTCCTTCCTGCGAGACCCTGTCCAGAAAATGCGGGGAGCGGCAGTGAAAACCCGGAGCAGTTTCTGCTGCAACTGCTGGACTGTGGGGCTTGGAAGGGGGTGGGAAGAGCAGCGGGGCTGGCGGTGGCCGGCGGTGGCAGGCCGGTTCGCCTCCTCCTCCTCCAACAGGCAACAGCACTGCCGGATTCAGTTGTAGCTGCCTGCAAAGGACTTCCACACGTTTCCTTAAGAAATCTCTGCATGGCAGATAAAAACTGCTGCGCGGGTTTTTTTTGCAATGTGCGCGGCCGCGCAGGCGCGCACCTTAGAGGGAACAGTGGGATAGAGTGGATGGAGGGAGGAGTAGAAGGAAAGATAGGAAGGAGAGGAGAAAGGAGAGGAATAGGAGAAAGGGAAAGGCAGAGGAAGAATGGGAGGGAATGTAAGAGTAGGAAAGAGGGGAGGAATGGGAAGAAGAGGGGAAGGGTAAAGGGGAGGAAGGGGAAGGAGAGAAGGGAAAGGAGAGGAGGAAGGAAGGAAGGAGAGAAGAAAGAGAAGAAAGGGGGGTAGGAAGGAGGGAGGGAAGGAGGGAGGGAAGCAAGGAGGGAAGGAAGGAGGGAGGGAAGGAGAGAAGGAGAGAAGGAAGGAAGGAAGGAAGGAGGGAAGGAAGGAGAGAAGAAAGGAGGGAAGGAAGGAGGGAATGTAGGAGAGAAGGAAGAGGGGAAGGAGGAAAGGAAGGGGGAAAGGAAGGAGAGAAGGAGAAAAGAAAGGAGGGAAGGAAGGAAGGAGGGAAGGAAGGAGGGAAGGAGGGAAGGAGAGAAGGAGGGAAGGGGAAGGAGGGAGGGAAGGAAGGAAGGGGAGTAGGAGAGAAGAAACGAGGGAAGGAAAGAGGGAGGGAGGGAGGGAAGAAGAAGTAGGACCGTTGTAAGATAAGATGGATCTATGGGATGTTAAGAAAGCAATCTTCAAGTATATTGTCAACTGTAGGGAAAAATTGTTATAAATACATATTATTAATAACAGTTATGAGATCATATAATTGTGAATGTATATATGAAATTGATAAAATAAAATATATTTTTTTAAAAAAGAAAATTAATAATAAAACACTAGTTAAATTTAGTTAAAATTAGAGCTCTATGTTAAAAATGTAGTGATGAAGATAAAGTTAGGTAAATAATTGATAATTATAACAATGTACACATATACTGTATATTGGTTTGACAAGAAGAAATTTGGTATAAATTTTTAAAAGGTGAAAAAAGGGGGGAAAGTAAATTAAACATAGTCAAACTATCACTAAATAAATGACTGATAATGATAATAATGAAATAATTTGTATTGATATGATAAAAGGGAAAATTGGATATAGATTGTACACAATGATTAAGAAAAGAGGTTTAAATTTTTTGTCAAAATTAGAGCATTATGTTAAAAATGTAGTGTTAATGGATAAAGTTAGATAAAGGATAACAATGTGTGTGTGTGTGTGTGTGTGTATTGGTTTGATAAGAGGAAATTTGGTAAATATTTTAAAAGGTGAAAAAAGGGGGGAAAGTAAGTGAAAATTAATCAAACTATCGTTAAATGACTGATAATGATAATGTAATAATTTGTATTGACAGGATAAAAGGGAAATTGGATATAAATTGTAAACAATGATTAAGAAAAGCGGTTCAATTTTTTTGTTATTAAATATAATTATTTTTTAATTTTGAATGTGTTAAAAAGGTATAATGTGGTTAGATGATATTGAAAATAGATAAGGGATGTGGTTTTGTTTTAAATTTTGGAATGTTTGTTATAAAGGGACGTTAAAACAACTATAGTCATATGAAGGATGAGGTATGATGATAACAATATATATAAGTATTTGTGATGTAAAATAGATAATTTAATATGAATAGAGGTGATGACTATGGAAGAGATGAACAAAAACTCTTTGTAACTAATTGACACACCTTTTTGCAATTTGTAAAGGAGGATGATTTTGTTTGTTTTTTATTCAAAAACAAAATTTGGGGGGGAAAAGAAGGAAAATCCACCTGGTTCAATGCCAAGCTGGGAGAAAGTCAGTGGTGGGATTCAAATGATTTAACAACCGTTTCTCTGCCTTAATGATTTCTTCTAACAACCAGTGCACCAAGTTATTCGGTTCTCCTGAAGTGGTGCGAACTGTCTGAATCCCACCACTGGAGAAATTCACTGGAAACAAAATGTGGACTGGGGGCTGATTGGAAAGAGGCTCCATTTATTAGTGAAGCAGAACCTCCAGGGTTTGTGGGGCAGCTCAACTAGCTTGAAGAGTACATGGATTTTTATAAGTTTCAGAGATACTGCTAGGGGGGTTGTGCAATGTAGTGAGCTCTGTGCCTTCTGCTAAAAGGTTAATTCTATTATGCCCTGAAGGGTCATGTCTTAATCCCATCACCCCGGAGCTGAAGGTCTCTTGTTTTGTAGATAGGCTGACCCAATCTTTCTGAATGGATTACCAAATGGATTACCAGCCTTTCTAAAAGCTGGCCTCCTCAGTTTCTGCTTGGGGCAGGGAAACTGGGGCTGGTTTCTGCCTCCCTTAAGATTTTTTGCATTTCTCCTTTAGGGGAAATATTCTATTATGCCTTTTAAAAAAATATTTCCCAAAACATTTCATTCTCCAGGGAGGGGGCTTCCCACATTGTCATTGGCTTTGTCTTTTATTTACTTTTAGCCTTGTTTGTTCCACTGTTGTGCTAGACTGTTATTACTTTTATTTTGAAGTGCTTTGCATTTTCAGTGAAAATGGCAGGGTCATCAGGGTATCACAGATTACTGACATTTATTCCTCCAATATTAGAACCATGCTCATCTTCTTCCAATGCAGCTTTCCTTAATATAGATTCAGCAAATAAGGGGAGTGTATTAGTGGTGGGTTTCAAAAATTGTTTGAACCTATTATGTGGGTGTGGCCTCCTTTGTGGGAGTGGCTTGCTGCCTATGTGACCGGATGGGAGTGGCTTGCCACCCATGTGACCCGATATGAAGATGCCGATGACACTTGTCAGAACCACCTTAAATTACCTCACACACAGCACTGGCATGCATAAGAATATGATGTAAACTTCTTTTTTAAAAGGCATCTTTGGTTTGCGTTAAAACAACTTCAACACACACAATGTTCTGATTGCACCACAAATGCAGTAGTTAGTCATCCTTACCTTTCAGAGAGGCACTGAGTTTTATAAATATGAGCTTGATAGTGTAGAATAATCATATCCAAGGACCAGTGGTGGGTTTCAAAAAATTTTGGAACCTCTTCTGTAGGTGTGGCCTGCTTTCCAGGTCCACTGGTGGAACCTCTTATAACCGGTTTAGTAGATTTGACGAACCGGTTCTACCGAATAGGTGCGAACTGGTAGGAACCCACCTCTCGAGTGTATACAGCTTTGTCCCACTCCTTTGATAATCTGAAGCCAACATACTTTGTTATGTGGACATTTGCAATCTGTCTTGTTGACCCATCCTCTACCTTTCTTTGTGAGGAGAATGAGGTGTTTTAGGTTTCCAATTTTGATACTTTGGCCACCAAATGAGAAGAAAGGACTAATTGGAAAATACTCTGATGTTGGTAAAGATGGAAGGTAAAAGGAGCAGAGGACAGTCGAGGATGATAGATGGTTAGATAGTATCATAGATGCAATGATTTGGGCAAACTCTGGGAGACAGTGGAGGGCAGGGGTGCTATGATCTATTGGAACACAAAGAGTTGGACACAAGTTAGAGACCGAACAACAACCAAACTTTTCATAAGTTTTAGTAAAATGGTGGTTAGAATGATGTACTGCAGGCTACTTCTGCTGACTGCCGGCAGTTTTGCTGTTTGATTCTCACCAGCTCATGATTGACTCATCCTTCCGAGGTGGGTAAAATGAGAGCCGAGATGGTTGGGGGCAATTGGCTGACTCTGTAAATCACTTAGAGTGGGCTGTAAAGCACTGTGAAAGTGGTATCTAAGTCTAACTGATATTGCTATAAGACCATCCTACAACTTGGAAATGCACAAAATCTATACCTATTGTCTAATCAATGAAGCAAGTATTAATTCTTTTTGGTTTTCACTTATCCAGCATGCATCAGCAATAATCTTCCTAAAATCGGTGGTGGATACGAGTTATTTTGGTAATAAGGCCAAAATTGTTATGATGCTTTTCACAGTGTGTAAATTATCCCTCCTTTACTATTATATTGACGTGTAGACTAAGCTCTGTTGTTGCCCTTCTGTAGCTTCTCCTAAGAAACATACAGCCTAAAATTTAACCCAGAGAAAAGAGCAGATAAAAGAAGAGAAAGCACCATTGACAAAGCAACTTGGAGTAAAAGAAGAGAGTAATAGGAAGGCCATATGTAATTATACCAGTTGAGTAATTGCAGATTCTGTGATAAAACAAAGTTTAGTCTCTTTTACTTAGATAAATGACCCCTAAATGACATTCATTAACATCTTTTTTTTATATGTTTAGCCCATGCCCTCTTCTAGATGCGTGGAAAGCTGTTGCCCAGGATGGGTCAAGGTGGTTCCAGAAGGACAACAAGTTTGTTGCTATGAATGTGTTCCCTGTGCAGATGGAACCATCTCCATTCAGGAAGGTGAGTATTCTAGAAAGAAAGTTAATCAGTTCTATATCCCATCAGCCTCTGCACATTCTCGTGTCTCTGTCCAATGGAGTCTTTGTCACTGCAGTTATGGCTGAAGGGGGTTCGGAGTAAGACATGATGGGTACATGGAGATCAAATCACCACAGGGAAACCTTGTGCAACATTAGTGGTTGTGTCTAATAAGAATTATGTTGGTATCAGCAATCAAAGCAATAAAGATAACAATTATTCATAATAACTGAGATTTTTTTGTCAGAGTATATTCATAGACTGGAATAGACATGACAACGTCAGCCAATGGGGACTGTTTAGTGAAACATAGTATTTGTTTATACGGGGCCATAAGAGACAATTTGGAGCCTGGCCGTAGCTTAGACTTGCTCAACTGTATATAAGAGTTGGTTAGGCCTGTCTAATTTTCGCTCAGCCTCTGTACAATATTAGCCTCTGTATCTCTCTACTTTGCAATGACTTGCTTCTATGAATATTGCTTCTGTGTTCCTGATATTGTACACTGAATTCTACTGTTTAGTATTGTATATAAAGAATAGCAATAGCAATAGCAGTTAGACTTATATACCGCTTCATAGGGCTTTCAGCCCTCTTTAAGCGGTTTACAGAGTCAGCATATTGCCCAAACAGTCTGGGTGCTCATTTTACCCACCTCGGAAGGATGGAAGGCTGAGTCAACCTTGAGCCAGTGAGATTTGAACCGCCGAACTGCAGCTAGCAGTCAGCTGAAGTGGCTGCAGTACTGCACTCTACCCACTGCGCCACCTCGGCTCTATAAGACGTTTCTTATATACAATTGAGTCCTGTTGAAGTTCACTTACTTGTGTGCTTACTGGATGTGCTGCTGCAAATAAAAAAACTCTGATTTTTTAAAAATCTTATATCCCATTTTGTTTTGCTCTCTTCATCACTCCACTATATATTGTCTTCCCTAATATACTCTTCCATATTCTGTCTCTGATGTATCAGCCCTCAAATTATGACTGAACAAATATGAATAACCCTGATTGTTCTTTGGAAGGACAGATACTGAAACAGAAATACTTTGGCCACCAAATGAGAAGACTCATAGGAAAAGACCCTGATGTTGAGAAAGATTGAGGGCAAAATGAAAAAGGGATGACAGAGAATGAGGTGGTTAGATAGCGTCATCAATGCAACAAAGATGATTTGACCAAACTCTGGGAGACAGTGGAGGATACAGGGGAGCTATGGTCCATGGGGTCATGAAAAGTTGGACACAACTTAAGTGAGTGAACAACAATATATGAGCTGGCATATTACTGACAAAAAGGCACCCAAATGAATGAACAATGGGTGAATCAGGGAATGTAAAATGAAGAATAATTTGGTGTTATTTGTTTTGCAGATGCAGATCAGTGCATCAAATGCCCCAATGATACTGGACTATGTTATTTGGATTATCCCTTAACTGAAAGACATTGATGACTGACTGTCTTATCCGTGTATGACTTGGACTGTTTGATGGACTCTGATACCTCTATTTCCACGAAAGTAAAAGCCTATTTAAACTGCAGTGTCTCTGTATGCTGGTTCTCTGAACGCACTCGCTCTCCCAATGGGGAGCTTACCTAACAATCAACCAAACAAAGATCAAGATCTATGTATCCCTAAGATCACAGTCTTCTTGCATTACAGAGAAAGTTTGGGCATTATTGTGGTTTCCTTTGCTTTATTCTTATCCTTAATCACTGGGTTCATCTTAGGAATCTTTATTAAATATTTGGAGACACCGATAGTGTAAGCCAATAATCGGGATGTTTCTTACATCATCCTCACTTCCCTCCTGCTTTCCTTCTTCTCCACTTTTCTCTTCATTGGATGGCCAAGCAAAGCCACTTGCCTCCTCCGACAAACAGCCTTCAGCATCATCTTCTCAGGGGCTGTCTCTTCCATCCTGGCCAAAACAATCATGGTGGTGCTGGCTTTCCTGGCCACAAAGCCGGGGAAGAGGATGAACAGATGGCTTGGGAAGAGTTTTGCCAATGCCATTATCCTTTCTTGTTCTGCTGTCCAGATAATCATTTGCTCCATCTGGCTCAGTGTCTCTCCACCTTTCCCTGACTCCGACATGCACTCCCAGCCCAGAGAGGTCACCCTGCAATGCAATGAAGGCTCTGTCACCATGTTTTATGTCGCCCTTAGGTACATTGGCTTCCTGGCTGCCATCTGCTTCACGGTGGCTTTCCTGGCCAGGAATCTACCTGGGGCCTTCAATGAAGCCAAGCTGATCACCTTCAGCAAGCTGGTCTTCTGCAGCGTTTGGGTGTCCTTTGTGCTCTCTCCATGGTGATCGTGCAGGTCTTCTCCATCTTAGCCTCCAGCGGTGGCCTGCATCTTTTTCCCCAAGTGCTACATTATCATCCTAAGACCTGATCTGAATACAAAACACTACCTGACCACAAAAAGGAAAGAAGGCACCTGAATCTGAAATATTTATCCTGAAAGAAATACTCCTTTGAACTAACATATTAGATGCTACTAAAATAAACAATTCCTTTTTTTTTTCATTATAGAGCTCTTGAGAAGAAGTCATCACTTATGCTGAGCTAACTAACAACCATTTATTTCCTCTTACTATTTACTTACAACTGTCTTTGTTGCAGGCTAAATAACCCCAGATTCTTTAACTGTTTTTTCTGGTGGTTGGTTTTGAGGCCATCAGCCTCTTGCTTATCATATAACCTGACGTACTTTTACGTGATTTCTTCACTTGCCCAATCTGCATAACAACATAATTCTGCATAATCAGTATGTGTTGGTTCTAACAATAACTTCATATGTTTAGTATGTTTTTAAGTATTTCAATAACTTCTTAATGCATGTCCAATGAAACTGTGTTGCCTTACCTACGTGTCGAGACAAGAGATTAACACTAAGTGCAATGTCAGGTCTGGTCCAACTACTAATATACAACAGTGACCCAATGACTGAATGATAAAGTGTTTAATCCTCAAATTCAGGACTTGATTCATCATGTGTCAAGTTGTAAAAATCTGTTTGCATGGGTGTCTTTGTTGTGTTAGCATCCTTCATATTGCATTAATGTAAAATGTGTTCAATTTTATCCTCTTGTGAAAGACTAAACCCCTTCTGTGTTTTGTCAATCTGAACACCTAAGTAAGTGCTAATATGACCTAAAGATTTCAATGTGAAGTATCTCTGCAAAGCTTTAGCAAAAATCTCACTTGGTTTCGTGGCCATCGGCCTCTTGCTTATCCTTTTCTGAGCGTGTAATTGTCCTTTCTGTGCTGTGGTGCATCTTTCTCAGGACTGGGGTGTGAAAATGCTGAAGAAAGGCTTATCCAAAGAAACAGATTGGCTGGACAAAAACTAGTTGATGGTGAAAAAGACCTACCGTACATTGGAAAAGACATCCAGGTATAACCAAAGAACAAGGAAAAATTCTGGCTAGGGAGAAGAAAGCAAAAATAAAGCAACTATTTTTTTTAAAAGAGGGAGTTTAGCAATAGCAATAGCAGTAGACTTATATACCGCTTCATAGGGCTTTCAGCCCTCTCTAAGCGGTTTACAGAGAGTCAGCATATTGCCCCCAACAATCTGGGTCCTCATTTTACCCACCTCGGAAGGATGGAAGGCTGAGTCAACCCTGAGCCGGTGGGATTTGAACCGCTGAACTGCTGATCTAGCAGTAGCCTGCAGTGCTGCATTTAACCACTGCGCCACCTTGGCTCTTAACATGACAAAGCTCAGTCACTGAGTTTAACAAGTGTGTGGATTACAGAGAGAGCCATTCAAACAGTGATGGAACTGCAACAAGCTATGCAAACAAATGTATTTTGCTAACTGGAGATCCTTGTGTATGAGAAAGACATTTTTCTTCCTCAGTGCTGTAACAATAAAAACCAGTTTAATTTGCACGAAGAACACTCTGTGCGTATCTGAATTTGTTCCACTTTCTTTTCTAGTGTCAGTTCTTCCACCTGGACATTTTTCCTGATGTTTAAACCAAATTGTGATAGCTACAACTTATGTCTCCTCCAGAGGAGTCCTTCGTGCTCACTACTGAAGAAAGCTGTTTCACTGTTCCAAGCTGGTTCCACTTCTTTCCAGAAATTGGGGATGCTCCAACACTGGAGGTTTTTGGGGAAAGATTAGACAACCATTTATCTGAAATATAATTGAGTTTCCTTCTGAGCAGAGGATTGGACTAGAAGATCTCCAAGATCCCTTCCAATTCTGTTATTCTGTTATTCTATTAAGGGCCCTTACTTGTAAGATGGGTATCCTTCTGCTACTGGCAAATCCTCTGTGAATGCACAGTTCTCTCTCTGCAATAAAGCAACTATTGTGTTTATGTTGTGGCACTGAGTTTCTTGCCTAAAGTGGCTACTGAACCTGGGGCTCAGGTGGCTGGGCTTGGTGAAAAACCTGCCAGGGATTTGTGGACCGGTGCTGGAGGTTGGCCAGAATACACAAGTTCAAATCAGGCAAAACAGGCATCTTGTCAGGAATATTTTCCTTCTTGGGGTGAATGGCATTCAAACCCTTTTGGAAGAGCTCATGCTGCTTCTAAAATTTGTGGTGTTGTAGGGTAGAACCACAAGCATGCCCCTCTGTTGTAGTGTGCAGAAGTAACCATCTCAACCTTTTGCATGATCTGTTTCCCTACTTGAGTAGAAATAGCCACTATCCTAACAATTAACAATTAAGTGCCAGATTGTTGGGGGCATTAGGCTAAGGTGACCAGATGTCCCGATTTCAGTGGGACAGTCATGATTTCTAACTATTTGTCCTGTGTCCCGGGGCGTTTTTAAAAAGTCCCGATTTTCTGGCTTCATGTTGAAAGCCCAGTGAATTTGCTTAAGAAATCCTAACCGGGGCAAGACAAAAGACACCCTGTCTAATCCCTCTCTATGTCTCAGTACTTTCATTGAAGATATTAAAATGTTAAAGCAACAAAAAAGACCCTCCCCCGCACCCCTTTTTCCTCATTTTATAAGAAAAGATGACCCAGTACCATAGAGCTGCAGGAAATACTTGGCTAGAGAAGTAAGGACTGTTTCTTCCTGGATTTCCTGGAGGGGAGGGGCACGGAGGTTGGAGGTCGGTTCGTGTGGAAATAATGGTGGCAAAGTTTCTTTGAAAAATATTTCCCTGGGACTAATAATTTCACTATTTTAATTTGCTCAGTTCTTTGTATTAACATCTACATCATTCTGGATTGACATGGAGTGCTCACTTGTGCCTGCTGGTAAGTGAGCTGAATTTTTTTCTTTTATTTTTTTAATGTATTTTAAAATAATATTTTATTTATTGTGCATAGGGTTTTTTAAAATAGTTTTATTCTGTGTGGATTCTTTTTTTAAATTGTCTTAGACTATTTAAAAAAAGATTCTATCCAAAATAAATTGAAGTGAAACAATTTTTAAAAATTCTATGGACAATACTTTGAAATATATTGTGCATAGAATTTTTTAAAATAGTTTTACTTCAATTTATTCTGTGTGGAATAGTTTGAAATGTTTTACTTCAATTTATTCTGTGTGGATTCTTTTTTTAAATTGTCTTAGACTATTTAAAAAAAGATTCTATCCAAAATATAAAATACCAGCTGCAGTTATTCACTTAAGAACTGTGGCAGGAAAGGTGGTATAGTGACCAAAGTACAATGGCATTGAAAAAAGTGACTGATGACCATTTTTCACACTTAGCGACCATTTTCACACTTAGCAACCGTTGCAGCATCCTCATGGTCACGCAATCAAAATTTTGATGTTTGGCAATTCATACTGCTTCTCCTTGAATGTCATGAACATCAGGAAAAGCACAATTACTTATGCTCAACTGGACCCGATCTATTCCTGACAGGTGCCAATTCTGGAAATACAAATGGGGGCTGGTCAATAATTCTAACTATGATTGTGGGAATGTGGAATTGTCCCCAGAAACTTTACATCATATTGCGATGCAATGCCCCCTCAGAAGGTTCTCTGGATCTCTGTAAGAAATACATCATCTCAAGGGTGAGCTAGATACCTGGTCTAGCCATTCTAGTCCCCGCTTGTACATAATTTATCCATAGTTTTATTCATCATTCATACAGTGCTTTTTAAAGATAATTCACGTTAGTGGTGTTTTCCATTTTGATACACATTTATATGTTGTTTTGGTGTGTTTTACGCACTCATATTGTATTAACAGAGTTGGAAGGGACCTTGTAAGTCATCCAGTCTAACCCCCCCCACTGAAGCAGGAGACTCCACACCATTTCTGACAAATGGCAGTCCAATCTCTTCTTGAAAGTCCCAAGTGATGAAACTCCCACAACCTCTGAAGGCACCTTCTGTTCCATTGGTTGATTGTTCTCACTGTCAGAAAGTTCCTCCTTATTTCCAGGTTGAATCTCTCCTTGGTCAGTTTCCACCCATTATTCCTTGCCTGGCCTTCAGGTGCTTTGGAAAATAGCTTGACCCCTTCCTCTCTGTGGCAGTCCCTCCAATATTGGAACATTGCTATCATCTGATTCTTCACCTGGATCTGAAGAGGGGAGATCTTTGTTATGTAGGATAGACTGGCTCAGACCATTTCGGACAACTAAACATGAGTGCATGCTCTCCCTCCTTCCCCCCAGCCAAGGCTTGGAAAAACCCCTGGAGTGGAGATTTTGACTCCTTCCAAATGAGCCAATGCCCTGAAACTGAGTTGAAGACAGAATCCCTATCAAAATGGGAAATTCAACCCAGCCAGCAAGAAGGGATTGGGCCAGCATCTTTCACTTGCCAGCCATCGGAAATTGGGCTGCAGCTTGTGATTGAAGCACCATTGGGCTTTCTTCCCAGAGTATGGATGGATAAAATGCCAGTGGGCACCTCCTGGGCCATCAACATGGGAAAGTCCTCCAAGCCAGCAGAGGGGCCCTTGGGCCAGAAATCCTCTAAGCCAGCAGAGGGGCCATTGGCACATAAACCCCCCTAACCAGCCATCATTGGTTGAACTGCAACCTGTGAATCAGGCAACCTCAAGATGGGTCTTAATCCCAGGTCATGGATGGAAGGAATTCCAATTGGTACCTGCCCTTCCTCAGCAGATGGCACCATGGCAGACAACTGGGCAGTGGCCAACCGAGGGATTGACCTCCACACCAGTTCCAGTCTCCCCTGCAGTGCCCCAACAGGTTCTTACCCAACCTTCCTACAAAGAAAGGTTCTCAACAATGGAAGAAGGGATTACCAAGGGGCAAGCTACAGAATGGATGGTGGAAAATTGTGATGAGGCAGTTCCTAAGTTTAGAGATGTAACTTTCCTCATGGGGGGCAATAAAATGCCACCTTTGCTGTCAACTTGGCCACAAAGCGTCAGAGTGCTTGGCTCCAGCCCCATTGCCATAAACGTGTGCATCAGCCACCATGGTGGTAAAGAGAAGGCCCCAGATGCCACCAGAAAGGAGTCATCTGGGCCAACAACTTCTAGAAGAAGATCCCCAACTTAGGGTTATGAAGAGTCCTACCAAGGGGGAGGCCTCGGAGAAGGAAAAGGGCAACTAACCTCTGGAAGAGGATCCCCAGCTTAAGGTGATGAAGAGTCCTACCAAGGGGGAGGTCTTGGAGGAGGAAAAGGGCCAACACCCTCTGGAAGAGATTCCCCAACTTAAGGTGACAAAGAATCCTACCAAGGGGGAGGCCTCAGAGGCGGAAAATGCTGAAGATGACCCAATGGTGAATGCACCCATCCGCCCCTTCACCTTCCAAGTCAACCTCCAAGTGCCTGAGACGGGGTTGGAGGGGGAAGTTGAAGCAGTTGTGAGCACCAGTTGCGCTCAATGCTTAATCAGCATGTCAATTGTCAAGCAACTAGGCATAAGCACAAGACCTCTAGCCTGTCCCATTCGGGTTGAGCAGGTAGATGGAACGCTAATTGGAGGGGCCCAAACCACACTAGTAACTGACCCGGTGAAGTTACAAAAGGGCCGCCACTGCGAGCTTCTCAGATTCATTGTGGCTCCAGAGATGCCGGAAAAAATAATCTTGGGGCTTGCAAGGCTTGACAAGTGGAAGCCTACGATAAAGTGGGAAGACGGTGGTAGGAAATTGATGATTGTGGATGAGCCAATACCACTGATGGAGAAAAAGGGCCATCCAGGGATGATTGAATCCAAGAGCCCAGAACCTGCAGCAGAGACAAAAGCCCCAGCTGTCCAACAAATACCCAAAAACATTGGGGGATGTTTTGTTGAGAAAACCGCAGCATGATAGTAATGGAAGCCAGGATAAGCTGATGATAGCTATGAAATTGGCGCTCCCAACAGACCAGTGGCTCAACAACAATCAGGAAATCCTAACGATGGAAAATGGATTAGCCTGGAAGGAGTCCAAACTGTATGTCCCCACGGGGATGAGCCAAGGTGGCGCAGTGGTTAAATGCAGCACTGCAGGCTACTGCTAGATCAGCAGTTCAGCGGTTCAAATCTCACCGGCTCAGGGTTGACTCAGCCTTCCATCTTTCCGAGGTGGGTAAAATGAGGACCCAGATTGTTGGGGGCAATATGCTGACTCTCTGTAAACCGCTTAGAGAGGGCTGAAAGCCCTATGAAGCGGTATATAAGTCTACTGCTATTGCTATTGCTATTGGAAGTTCTACAGGGAAGCCATGAGGCAGAACTAAGAGGCCACTTTGGATTCCTAAAAACGCTCCACCTCGCCAGGCGTCAATTTTGGTGGCCAAAGATGGAATCAGAGGTGGAAGATAATATAAAAAGCTGTGCTACTTGCGCAACGATGAAACCACTGTCCGGAGAAGTCCCCTGGACTGCTACAATGAGTAGCCAGCCCTAACCGACCATGGGAAGAGGTTGCAATGGACTTCATCGTGGAACTCCCCGATAGCAGTGGGAACAGAGTAATCTGGACAGTTATTGACTTGGTTTCAAGCAGGCGCATTTCATCGCTTGCTCAGGGTTACTGTCCACAAAGAAATTAGCGAAAATGTTTGTGAAACATATATATCACCTGCATGGATTGCCCAAGAGGATCATTTCATACCGTGGAGTCCAGTTCACAGCCAAGTTCTGAAGCCAGGTCCTGAGATCCATTGGGTCCACACAAGAACTGAGCTCAGAGGTTCATCTCAGCATGAGAGAGCCAATGTAGTAGTGGAACAATAAATCTGGTGTTTTGTGGACTATCAGCAAGACAACTGGTCAGACTTGCTACCCTTCACTGAAGTGGCGTACAACAATGCGGTTCACAGCAGCACTGGATTTACTCCTTTCCAGATTACCAGTGGCATGGAATTTGTTCCCATGCCTGAGCTGCCTGGAGAACCTCCCTCCTCTATGTCTTTGAATGAATGGATGGACATACTAAAGAAAGGTTGGAAGAACACGAAGAAGGCTCTAGCAGATGCAGCAGAAGCCTACCAGAAGCAAGCTGAGAAACACAGTTCGCTCCAAACCCCCTTCCTTGTGGGGGACAAAGTTTTTTTGTCTACCAAATATGTATGATTAGGAATGTCTAGCAAGGAATTTGGTCCAAAATTTCTCGGTCCATTCCCAATTGTGAAGATAGTTAGCCCATTTACAGTTCAACTCAGTCTACCCAGAAGTCTAGGGAAAATTGGCCCAGAATTTCATTGTAGTTTGTTGAAACTAGTAAATGGGTCTAGCATAAGAGCATCCACCGCCTGTCCGGCCCGCAATTATATCCCTTTTAGAATTTTTGGCCTGCCATACTTTCTCTTATTTCATTATGCTGTTTCATTAGTATAGTCGATGGGAGTAGGATTACAGAGTGCGCGCTTTTGCGGATGATTTGGTCATAATATTGGAACAACCGCAGGAATCCAGTATGGTCTTAATGAATATGATTAATCAATATGGTCAAGTGTCTGGTTTTAAAATAAATTTAGGAAAAACAAAAATATTAGCTATAAATATGAATACTAAACAAAAGGAAGAATTAGGAGTGATGCTAGGATGTGAGGTAGTTAAAAAAGTCAAATATCTTGGAGTTAACATCTTAACTTCAAATGGGAAATTATAAAAGCATAATTATGAACCACTTTGGCATAGTATACAGACGGAGATGAAAAAATGGGAGAAATTGCACTTATCTTTGTTGGGTAGGATAGCGGCAGTGAAAATGAACATCTTACCAAAAATTTTATTTCTTTTCCAAATGTTACCTATACTTAAAAAAGATGCGAACCTTTTAGAATGGCAGAAGGGTATCAACAAATTTGTATGGGCAGGAAAGAAGCCGAGGGTAAAGATGAAAATAATGCAAGATGTACGTGAGAGAGGAGGCTTGAAACTACCTAATTTAAAACTATATTATGATGCAGTGGCATTATCTGTAATTAGTGATTGGACTCATTTAACTAATGATAGAATATTGAATATTGAGGGACACGATCTGGTATATGGTTGGCATGCTTACCTGTTATTCAACAAAAAATTGGATAAGAATTTTAAAAGTCATATTTTAAGAAATGCTTTACTGCGGGTCTAGAAAAAATACCAATATAAATTAAATGACAAGATACCCATGTGGGCAATTCCTAGACATGCAATTGAAAATATGAATATAGCACAAAGACAGGACAGAATTACTTACAGACAGCTTCTTACCTCGGAAAGGGGGGTACTACAATTAAAATCTTTAGAGGTATTAAAAGAGGAGAAGGTAGTTCAAACATGGTTCCAGTATGGGCAATTACAGGCTAGGTGGAAAATAGATCAAAAAATTGGTTTTATCCAAGTTGAGGATAATTTGTTTAAACAAATAAGAGATCAAAGCTTAATGCATATAAAGAGGATATATAATGTATTAATACAGATGGATTCGGAAACAGAATTAGTTAAAGATTGTATGATAAAGTGGGCTCAAAACATTGAAGAACCAATAATGTTGGATACATGGGAAAGAATCTGGGTAAGAAATGTGAAATTTACACAAGCTCAAAATCTGAGAGAAAATTTTTATAAGATGTTCTATAGATCAGTGGTCCCCAACCCCCGGTCCGTGGACCGGTGCCGGGCCGTGGAGTACCTGGCACCTGGCCGCGCAGCGGCCGGGGGCCATGATCGCTGCAGCGGCCAGGGGACATGATCGCTGCAGCGGCCGGGGGACATGATCTCTGCAGCGCAAAGGCTCCTGGGCCGTGCGCAAAAGCTCCTGGGCCGTGCGCAAAGGCTCCAGGGAAGAGAGCCCCGCGCTGGTACGCACGTGATATATAAACAATCAATGTGTCGTCGCGAACAACGCCCCCCCACCCCTGCGCGCGCTCAGCGGGCCACGGTAAAATTATCAAAGGCTGACTGGTCCGCGGCGATAAAAAGGTTGGGGACCACTGCTATAGATGGCATTTAGATCCTAAAAAGCTGGCTTCTATGTATCCGAATGTACAGCCTAAATGTTGGAGGTGTGGTTCTCTCGATGCTACATATTATCATATATGGTGGACCTGCCAAAAGGTTAAGGCATTCTGGATAAAAATATGGTGGATTATGCAAAATATCTTTAAAAGAAGGATAAAGTTTACTCCTCAGTTATTTTTACTAGGTATATGTATTGACTTTACAGTGGTAGAGACTAACTTGATTCTGCACCTAATAACAGCAGCAAGACTGTTGGTGGCGCAATACTGGAAGAAGGAAGACTTGCCTACAACTCAAGAATGGACATTGAAAGTTACAAACTTAGCCGAGATGGCTAAAATATTGGCATATCTTAAAGATCACTCAAATGAGAGATATAAACGAGACTGGAAAAAATGGATTTACTATATACAAAATAAATATGGGACCAAGAAGTTCCAGTTAGCTTATGCTTAAGATCAGAAATAATTTAAATTGTTTAAAGTTAGTTCAGCAAGAAGAAGCTAAGGTCAATGTAGAATGTCATTAATTTCTTTATTTTGTTTTTCTCAATAGATTTTAGACTGTGTTAGTTAAAATCCATACCGTGTACGGGTTCTGGGAAGTCGGGGGAGGAAGGAGGAGGGGGGTTGGGGGGGTGGAGGGAGGGAGGGGCATACAAAAAAATTGTACTTCGATGTTTTACTGATTGAGGAATGATGAAATATTTGTGTTTTAAAAGAAATAAAACTTTTGAACAGCAAAAAAAAAAAAAAAGGAGTAGGATTGTGGAATGTCATAACCAAGATCATCTTTTGTCTCCGCCCTTTTGGGTGGAGATAACAACGTGGAAGAAGACCATGTGATTACATCGCAATAGCTAGTCAAGCATATATGACGACATTTCCGTCGAAGATTTTTGACGCTAACGCGGAAGTCTTGTTATATTAAAAAAAAAAATGGTGCTTCGTACCGCCTTACCGGACTGCTACGGTAAGTGCCTGGAGGGACTTGAGACCCAGAGGGGAGGAAGCATAAAGGAAGGGAGGAATGATGATGCAGAAATGATGCATGATGGTGTATGAAATTGTGTGATATACAGTGTCTGATTGCTTGTGGCTTTTCCGTTTCTGCTTCAAGGCCATTTGCTCCACTCTCTTCAGCCTTGGAATTGAGTGGTTTCCACACCCACTGACAGCCACCTATAAGTCTTTCTGTGTTGACTGAACTGGTGTGCATTGCACAACCTCCCTGAGAGTTCAGCCAGGACCCTCCACAAGGCAGTAGTGAGTTCCTACCGGTATGCACCGGTATGCCCGCACCAGTAGCAGAAATTGCCCGTACATTGGCATACCATTAAGATGAAGACATTCCGAGCAGAGAAGCATTAGCCCCCTCAGGAGCTGCTAAGTGCTCGCTGCCTCCCTAACACCCGCCGAGCCTCCTCCCACCGCAGACACACCTTCTCTTTTTTCCTGGTGAGATCTGCCTCCTGAAAGGTGACGATCGTGGAGGAAAGCATTTTCAGGCAGAGGATCCCTTCCACGATTCCAAAAACAGTGCTTGCGGAAGGCACTGCCACTTAAAAGCTCTTTCCTCCACGATCCTCACATCTGCAGTGGGGGGAGGCTCGGCGGGTATCAGAGGGGAGGCGAGTGCATGGTGGCTCATTAGTGGGCCCAGGCTTGTATGATTTTGTCTTTTGCATTTTTGATACTCAAATTATTTTTAAAATGGTTCCTCTAAATTTGACGCATGCGTAGGAGCACCAGAAGCCAGAAGAGCAGCTCTCGGCCGCGCATGCGCAACAGGGATGCTGAGCTTCTGGCTTCTGGCATGCGCACACAAATCTTTGCCCTTTGCCCTTTGGAATGAACTCCCTGCGGAGATCCGGACCCTCACCTCTCTCCAGGCCTTCCGGAAAGCCGTCAAAACCTGGCTGTGCCGGCAGGCCTGGGGTTGATGAGTTCCCCTCCCCTCTCAACTGATATGGCTGTGTGATTTTCGTGTATTTTAATTATGTGTAGAGGGGGGGCGGAGCTGCAGCCGGTGCAGCTGGAGCGTGTTTGCAGTAGTGCCGCCCGGTTTTATTTTATTTTATCAATTTTTTGTACTCCTACCCGATTCTTTTTTATTTAATTAACATTTTTTGATGGAGATAACAGCGTAGAACATAATACAAACAAAAACTTTTGTTGCTGCCGAAGAATTAAATAAGCATGGGAAAAAGAAAGAAACGCCATGGCACCAGCCCAGGATCTCTTCCTTCAGTGAAGACAGCAAAACAACCACGAACTGAGGAGCTCTTTGTTGGCAAGAGATTTGTAAGTAAAACTAACCCCCCCAGCCCCAACAATCTGGAGAGATTGGAACAGGACTGGCAAAAAGATATGGCAAATCAGCATTTACTAGACTTCTCCAATCGGGTGGAGGGGGAACAAAATGTCTGCCAGATTTTATCACAAACAACTAGCCCAACAACTTCCTTTATTGAGTCTAAGTTAAAGACTAAAAAGGCAAAGAACAACCAGATAATTCAGAGTATGGAGAGTTTACCCTGGGAAAATTCAACCGAGTTTATGGCAAAGCAATGCCTTCTCACAGCGCAAATGGTGGTCTCAATATTTGAACAATTAATTGCCATCCAACATGATGTCGAGTCACTGAAAAAAGACTTAGCTGTTTTTCTTCAAATGCAATATCGGGCCCCAAGAACTCCCACTAAAGCTCAGGCAGAAGATTTGATTAACTCCCACTCGCAGGATAAGGGAAAGGAAATAGAACAAAGAGCCAGAAAAACAGTTAAAGAGACAGATAAAAGGAGACAGCCCTCTCAAAAAAACAGTCCCCCCCCCCCAGACAAGGTATCGAGAGGAAAAGGTATCAAAAAAGAAGAAATCAGGAAAGAATCCCTCCCTCAATCACAACAATCACATCGCTTGCTACAAACACAAAGGATGGCTTTTAGAATCCATTTGAACAGACTTAATTATGGACGTTGGAATTCCAGAAGTGCAATATTAAATTCCCTAAGCCAGCTTCTTCACTGTCACAGGGGCATGATTGATCTCCGTGCTGT
This sequence comes from Thamnophis elegans, assembly GCF_009769535.1. Classification (NCBI taxonomy): domain Eukaryota; kingdom Metazoa; phylum Chordata; class Lepidosauria; order Squamata; family Natricidae; genus Thamnophis; species Thamnophis elegans. Next base: position 169,242,221 of record NC_045542.1, on the reverse strand, counting down.
GGAGTGGTTACCTGAGGCCCCAAACTGGAAGCGGATCCTTCTGTCTTTCAAACAGTCCACCATACCTCAGATGTTATTCAAGATGAAGGCATTTTAAGCCTCCTTCCAAATCTTTCCCATCAGAGTCTTTGGTGAGGAAAGGGTTATCCCTTTAATAACTAACATGCGAGCCTTCAAGGTGAATGACACCACCTCATTTTCAACCTTGGAAAAGAAAGAGAATGATAGTGGGAGCCAACCAATCTTGCACAGAGAAGAGACACTTAACAGCACAGAAGCTAGCCTCATTAACACTTTTCGTGCTCTCCCAAGGAAAGAACTGGATACAGCAGAGCCACTTATAGACCTGGTTTCCCCAATAATTGAGCCTTTCACTTCCCCCCCCCCCAGAGAACAAGAGATTGCATGAATTTAAGATCATAGAAAATAGAAGCCAAGATCCAAAGGGAGTATTAGAGACCTCAGAAAAGATGGAGATGTTTTCATCCCTGTGTGAAAATTCCATGACACCTTCATCATCGCCAGCTCCAAACCAAGATACTCAGAGTCGATTCATGAAAGAGCCACCATTGCAAAAAATGAAAGAAGACCTAGTGACGCCTTGCCCTGAAGCCGGAGAGGAGGCTTCGGAGTGGAGGGCTCTGCTGGCTGGTGCTGGAGCCTCCTGCCCTGAACGGGTTTCTCGGGAGTCTGCATATGATCTGGACGGGTCCTCCCTATTTTTGGAGAAGACCAGTTCGGTGTGCGATGATACCTCAATCCATGAAAACTACATCAAAGTATCATCAGATCCCCAAGAATTGTATCTGACTCAAAGAAGTGCAGAAAAGATTTTTTTGGAACTGAAGCAAAGAATATTGTTCCATTAAATCCATATGATTGAAACAACTGTACAACCTTTGAAACTTTTTTTTTTGGTTGCTTGAAACTTAAACAGTACTCTCATGAATAAGAAGTAGGACATAGATATGCAGCCATCATTGTCCAACACTGTTGGATCCACCAATGTGTTCTCCAAGGATGATTCATAAGTAGAGATCATGCAGACCCCCCAACCTTCCCCATGCAATAATGCGGTTGATCATATTAAGAAAGCTGAAAAGTACATTTGCAATGCTAAATTCTACTAACTTCTACTCTCAGATCCCACAGCAACATATCAGAAAGAACTACAGTATGTAGCCTTATGAAATAAATTCCTAAGGACATAAAAGACCGCTTCTATAGAGAAAACACTCCAGGAGTTCTTCCTTCTAAAAATACACAGATCAAACAATTCAGATAATCCCATTATTTCAAGCTTGGAACCTTAATAGCTGCAATATCTGAATTTATGAACTTAAACCTTATACTACCAGCAGCGTCTACATAAGAGACACCACAATCTTCCTAAGAAAACTGAAATTCTTTGGCAATCTTCTTGGCAACACTATTTTAGCTATCATGGATATTGAAACTCTATATACAACCGTCATTTGCAAACATGGGCTTCAAGCCGTCAGGAGCAGCATCAGTGATGGCCATTTCCCACGGAAGAGAGCATTGCAGACGATGACACCTACAGTGGCTTATCAGATCAAATTGAATTACTTATGAGTAGCGGTTGTCTGGAGTAGAAGAGGGTGATTTCATGACGTTTCCCCTTTCCAGAGAGATTTTGCCAGCCGGAATTTACTTTCTAACTGCCAATCTCACCATTGTGCCATCTTTGTTCCTTCAGAGACACGTAATATGCCATGAATTTTCACCAGTAATAGTTTGTATTTCTTTTTATCTATTTAACTGTAACATTTAAATAAAAATATTTTTTTAAAAAATACATGTACAAGGAAAAGTGCAAGAGCAGCAGGAAGAATGAAAAGGATGAAGAAGAATTCTATCCTTTCCTAGATTGATAATCTTGCTCAAACGTCTTCCCTAAAATGGAAAACCTATTTAACAAAGCAGCAGTTTGTAGAGATGGGAAGTGGTTAGAGAATGACAGAGATTACGGGCTGCTTTCTTATAAATCCTTTTAGCAATATTAGATGATAGGGGTGTTAGGTTCATAGCTCTGTATTACTTCTGCTGTGACTATTAATATACCCTGGTGAATTTTGATCTTGTTGCTCAGGTGTAATTGTAACTGTCATTTCCTTCCAATATATTAATTTTGACTATATTGGACCAAACTTTGCTGCATGCACTATAAATGATTTTGTTTGTTTGTTACTTGATACTGAAAGGAAGGTCTCCACTGATGATGATGCAAGCAATTCCAGGAGAGACATTATCCTGTGCAGACAGGACAGAGTTAATCCCTTCTGCTTCCTTCTTCTCATGTCCCTTTGCTGCTCTTGGCAGTGGCAGTTTCAGTCTACTAAATTATTAAGTAGACGTGGTCTTTGTTTTCCATGGCTTTGCTTGCAATCACATTTAGAGACCAAAATGATAACCATAGACTTCTAGATACTTAATCATGGTTTAAACATGGCCAGGGGAAGCAGCCCTTTAGACGCCCCCCCCCCCCTCATTATCATTTTAGTTCTGATACTGCAGTTATATTGCAGCTGCACAATGCTGCCAGTTGCAGTGGGAATCAAGGAAGACTTATTTATACTTCAAGGAGTTATGCCTACAAAGAATGTCTACAAAACCACTTCCATTGCTTGGACTCTGGGAATCTTTCCTTATCACCATATTTAAGGAGGCAAACAAGGCAATACTTAATATATTAAGTCATCTTTGTTCTAATAAAATCTCTGTCGATACACATGCAAAATAATAAGCAACAACCTGGTGGGAACATCAGCCTGAAAAAGTCACCGAAAATCAGATGGTCAAGATCTTGTGGGATTTCCGTATACAAACCGACAAAATACTGGCGCATAATACACCAGACATCACACTGGTTGAGAAAAATAAGGTCACAATCATAGACATCGCAATACCAGGTGATAGCAGGGTCGCCGAGAAGGAACATGAAAAAATCGCAAGATACCAGGACTTAAAAATCGAAATTCAACGACTATGGCACAAACCAGCAGTGGTAATTCCAGTAGTAATTGGCACACTGGGTGCTATTCCAAAAGCACTGGAATTACATTTAAAACAGTTAAAAATTGACAAAATCACCATCAGTCAAATGCAAAAAGCCGCACTGCTTGGATCTGCACGCATATTACGAAAATACGTTACGACGTCCTAGGCCCCTGGGTGGGGCCCGACTAGTAACCAATGCCAAATCCGGCGAAACAACTGGCCGCTGTGATACAATTGTACAATAATAATAATAATAATAATAATGTGTATTGTTGTTTATGTTCCCTTTCCCCCCTGAGTTGTTCGCCGCCCTGAGTCCCTCCTGGAGAAGGGCGACATACAAATAAACCAAATACAAATACAAATACAAACCTACCGTGCCAGTTCCCTCTCCCCGCCCATCTGCTTCTAAGAGTCCTAAACCTTAAAGCCTTAAAGCTGTCGTTTGAACATCCCTGGGTTTTTTTCTCTTTTTTTAATGGTGTGCGCATTTTGCAAAACGGGTGAAAACTGGGCCATTTTTTTTACAAAAACAGGTGTTTTTGCCTTCCCCCAGCCCTGCTGAAGCCTGCAGAGTGTTCCTGGGGGCCGGGGAAGACAGATGTTTCATAAACTTAAGAAACTGAAGGTAGATATAACCTGTATACAGGAAGTGCATATTAAAAAGGAACATAGGAACTTACTGGAAAACAAAAAACTAGGGAAATTATATACAGCACTGGCAGATTAAAAAAAAAAGAGGGATAGCAACCTATATAAAAAAAAATTAAACTCAAAGATGTCTACTCTGATGAAGAAGACAGGATGCTAATGATTGAATTAGGGACAACAGAAAAACCGATATTATTAATATATATGCACCAAATCAGAAACAAGAGGAATTTTATAGGAAATTACACAACAAAATAAATGAATTAGAATATGAAAACATTTGCTTAATTGGGAATTATAATGCAATAGTGGATTAAAAAAATGGACTATGAAAGCAAAAAGAAAAATAAAACAAAAAAAAAAATACATTACCCAAATCCTTTTTTGAGATGGCAATGGAATACATGATATTTGGAGAGAAAGGCACAAAACAAGAAAGCAATATACCTTTTATTCGAACCCCCATCAATCCCTATCAAGAATTGACATGGCTTCAATCTCATCTGGTCTATGTAATCAATTAGACGAAATTGAAATAGAAGCAAATGAGTGGGAAGATCATAATCCAATAAAATTAAGATGGAAAGGTCAAAGAAGAAGAAAAAGATGGATGATGAATTCAAATATTGTAAATGAAATAGAATACACTCATTTGCTGGAGAAAGAATTAAAACTATTTTTTAGAATAAAACATCTCAATTAAAAATCTCTGGGACACTATGAAAGCATACACAAGAGGCCTCACAATTGCCTACATGCCGAGAAAAACTAGAAAACAAAAAGAGCAACAAGAATGTATGCAAAAAGAACTTAGGGAATCCGAAGAACTACAGAATGACCCAAAGAATAAAATTAAAAAAGAAAAAAGAGAGTTGATAAAACATAAGACCAAGTTAATAACTCAAAAGGAATTCGCACAGAAAATTAAAGCAGCCAGACAGAATTACTTTGAACAAGCCAACAAACCTGGACTATGGCTGGCATACAGATTGAAGAACGAAAGAGAAAAACAAGGATGATATATCAATTAAAAGATGATGAGGGAAGAATTCAATACAAAGCGGGGAAAAAGAAGCATATTATTCATAAATACTAGAACAAAGAAGGCTTTCTTTGAGAGAGATGCACGAGGAAACAGACCCTGCTTCCTGCATTTGGATTCTGTGGCACGCCCGCTCTAGGTGGGAGTTTAGGATCGCTGCCGTGCCACCATGGATTTGTCAATGCGAGCCTCAAGTGGGTAGCCTTGAGAGAAACAGTGGAAGTGAGCCTCCTGCCTTCGCTTTCTACCTCGTTGCGGAGAGGTAGAAGGTGAAGGCAGGAGGCTCACTGCCACCTGGAAGAGGGACGGAGAGGTCTGGAAGAACGAAACCCTCCATAGGAACGTGGCCCCCAACTGAGATGGGGCCTATTATGTCTGGCTCAGTGTTGAGATCGACCCCAAGGAGAGGAACTGTTTTCAGTGTCACCTGGAGCATGAGGGCTTGCAGGAGCCCCTGGTGTTGAGTTTCCAGGAGGAAACAGGTGAGGGACTGAGAGGTTTTGATGTGTAGAAATAATGTCTGTGTAGAAATAAATGTTACATCAATATTTGAAAATGGGGAGAGGGTGATTTTCTTCTGCACCACCTCATGTTTTCAGATTGAGAGCAGGAAATGTAGTGATGTCTAAATAGTTGGAAGTGGTAACTTAACAGCAAAGGTATAAAGAAATGATGCATGATGGCGTATGAAATGATGTGATATACAGTATATGATTGCTTGTGGCTTTTCCTTTTGTGCTTCAAGGCCATTTGCTCCACTCTCTTCAGCCTTGGAAGGGAGGGGTTTCCTTCAGGTGGGGGCACTTCTTGCAGGCCAATGCAGGTTGGGAAATGCTTCCATTTGTTTCTGCATCTCCCTTCAGGGAACTGTCTGATCAGAACCATGTTTCTCCTTCTTTAGCTACAACATGGTGGAGTCCTTTGGGAATTGTGGCCATTGTTTCCATCGTGATCTTGGGACTTTGGATTCTCTATCTGATATGTAAGTGCAACACACCCACTGACAGCCACCTGTGAGTCTTTCTGTGTTGACTGAACTGGTGTGCATTGCACAACCTCCGTGAGAGTTCAGCCAGGACCCTCAACAAGGCAGTAGTGAGTTCCTACCGGTACGCACCGGTACGCCCGCACCAGTAGCAGAAATTGGGCGTACATTGGCATACCGTTAGGATGGAGACATTGCGAGCGGAGAAGCATTGGCCCTCTCAGGAGCTGCTAAGCGCTGACCGCATCGCTTCTCAGCCTGAAACAGTGGCAAGGATGGAGTATCTGCAGGAGCCCCACCTCCGAGCTCGATTCACCAAAAACGGCGCCAGCAGCAACGGGACATGCTCAGGGAAGGGAAATCCAGAACTGACTGGATTGTGCCTCAACTGCCGCTGCTGCTTCTGCTGCTTCTGCAGCCATCTGAGATTCCTTCCTCACCTTGTTTCTAGCTGAGAAGCAGTGCATCTGAGGGTCCCCGGATGGCACCTGAGGCTGCCTCGCCTCCTTCTGGCCCATAGAAAAAAGGAGCAGCTCCACTCTCCCATCTCACTTTCCTCAGCCTACGCTCTATTCAGGGGGTGGGAGAGCGTCCCTTGACTGCCCCTCCAGGAAGACCACGGCATATTCTCCACGGGTGGGAGGTCGAAGGGGCGACCGCAGGTGAAGAGCGCCAAGGGGTTTTGGCAGCACAAGAGAAAGACTTCAAAGTCAGTGGATGTGGTGTGTGGCTGGTGTGCCATGTTCCAACTTTACCCGGCAGCAAAATGCTTTGTGGGGTTTTGGGGGGGGGGTTGTAAAGGGTTAGGTGTGCATGAGAGTGGGGGAGAGAGAGAGAGAGAGAGAGAAAGAGTAAGAGAGAAAGTAAGAGAAAGTAAGGGGGTAAGGGAGAGAGAAAAAAGAGAGACAAAGATAGAAAGAGAAAGAAAGAAAGAAAGAAAGAAAGAAAGAGAAAAAAGGAAAGAGAGATTAAGAAAGAAAGAAGGAAGGAAGGAAGGAAGGAAGGTGGGTTGTAAAGGGTTAGGTGTGTGTGAGAGAGTGGGGGAGAGAGAGAGAGAGAAAGAGTAAGAGAGAAAGCAAGAGAAAGTAAGGGGGTAAGGGAGAGAGAAAAAAGAGAAAGATAGAAAGAGAAAGAAAGAAAGAAAGAAAGAGAAAAAGAAAAAAGGAAAGAGAGATTAAGAAAGAAAGAAGGAAGGAAGGAAAGAAGGAAAGAAAGAAAGAAAGAAGTAAAGAAAGAAAACGTATGACCACAATTACAAACAATTGTTAAGTCTGGTGTATTATGTGACAGTTGCATGTCTGTTTCCATTCTAAAGCCTTAGAGCAATTTAACTTATTCAATTTCTATGCCTTTCTCTGCTTTATGATCCCACCAGGCAGATGGTGTTTGTTGCAGATCATCCAACACATCATTTTGTCATTTTATGACGCCCGGGCTTATAGTCAATCTGTGCGATCACCACCACCCACCACCACCACCACCAACAACAACACCATCACCACCACCAACAACAACAACACCATCACCACCACCACCAGAGCCAAGGTGGCGCAGTGGTTAAATGCAGCACTGCAGGCTACTGCTAGATCAGCAGGTCAGCGGTTCAAATCTCACCGGCTCAGGGTTGACTCAGCCTTCCATCCTTCCGAGGTGGGTAAAATGAGGACCCAGATTGTTGGGGGCAATATGCTGACTCTCTGTAAACCGCTTAGAGAGGCCTGAAAGGCCTATGAAGCGGTATATAAGTCTACTGCTAAGTCTACTGCTATTACCATCATCATCATCATCCCCATCCGCAACAGTAGCAGCAGCATCGTCATCTTTTTAATTTTTATTAGCGTGTAACACAGTTCAGACTAAGCTTGACATTTTTGTCTATCTATCTCTCAGTATCTACTTCGCTTGCTTGCTATTAGCTGCCAGAGAAACGGGGAGGGTGGGAGCTTGAGGTATTTGGGATGGAGAATGTATGGTGGTGGAGGAGTTATCAGGAGGGAGTTTGGTTCTCACCATCTTCTGCGCATTCTGATGGCCTGTGTTTGGACTTAGTTAAAGTCAACCATCTCTGCATACCACCAGCATGAGGGGTTTGAAGATGCACCCCACATGACACCTTTGGGAGTTGCAGATTAGTCATTGGGGTGGGATAATTGGGGGGAGGGTGCTGGGCAAACATTTGATATGCATATATTTGCACGTTTTGGGCTCAGGAAGTCCAGCCTGGCTTCCGAAAAGAAAAAGGGAAAAAAGAAAATCTTCAATTGACCGTCTTAAATACGCCGCTTTCTCTTTAGTCAGCCTTTATTTTAAATTAAATTTCCAGATTTCAGGTGTTCTCTCTCCAATAGAAAAAAAGATTTAAAGACTCTCACCAAAACAACATGCTTCTCTCCTGCACTTGCGTGTAGGAGCTGTCAGCAGTTTCAGCAGCCTGGGGGCTGACTTACGATTGCTGGCAAGAGAGGTCACCAGAGATTTTGCGGGTGTCTCTGGGACCACAGGATCTGCCCCTACCTTTCACCGTCTCTTCAGAACGGTTTAGGTCCGGATTGGACCGTCCAGGTGATCCGAATTGGACGGCTGGGGCCAATATTCCCTCTAATTTTTTTTCAGTGTTCACGGAAAAGTCTAGTGTTTGAGTGGTATATTTTCATGCCTGAGCACCTGAATTTTTTTCACAGATGTCACCAAGACAACAAGGGCATCCAAGGGACCCCAATGTGGTGGCGGTGGCCGCTGCTTTGGGAAATGGGGGGGGGCTATGAGTTGTTGGAAAGGGACACAGGTAACCCACGCAACCATGCAACTCTGGAGTCGCTTGCCAGCCTGCGATGGAATATAGAGAGGGGGGATTTATATAGGACCTGGCAAATGACAGACTCCATGCTGAATTTTCCCTGGGAAACTCCCCCTCCCACTTAAAAAAACCCTATATATATTAATCTCCCCCTCTCTATTATGGATTTGATGAAGCCGTCCCATGCAGCGCTGGCTCAAATACTTCGCGGACCGCGTAGATTTCTCGGAAGTGATTTTGGGTGGGTGGGTAAGGAAGAGCTCTCGATCACCTCAGGATCAAACCAGCTTCCTACCCCCACCCCCAAATTTCCTACAACTGCCTCCCCAGATTCCAGCCTCCTCATTCTGCAGAACTCACAGCCCTCCCCTCCCCTGCAAGAAGGAATGCATTAAAGGCTTAACAGCATCCCCCCACCCCCATTAATGCATGCCTGCCTGGTTATAAATGCAACACTGTAAAATAGGGGTGGATGAAGAAGAGAGGTGAGAAAGAGTTGGTGGCTCTTTGCAAGGCTGAGGAGGAGGAAAGGAAGCGCAGGGCTGCTCAGTTAGAAAGGGGCGAGCCGAGGCGGACTCTTTGCTTTCATTGTTTAAGTTTTGCCCCCCTCGGCTTCTCTCTCCAGCCCCTCCAAATCGCATGGCTCTTTCCTCCTCCTGCAAAAAGCCCACATCTCGCCGGTCCTCGCTTATTCTTGCAATTCCCTTGTCCTTGTAAAAAATAATGTGTGTGTGATTTAAAAGGCAGGCAGGCAGGCAGGCAGGCAGGCAGGCGCGAGCGCGCAAACACGCATGCACCTCTTCCTTTTCCTTCCCAGTTTCCGAAGTGTAAAGTTCCAAACACGGAAAGAAAACAGGAGCGAGTGTGACACAGAGAGAGAGAGAGAGAGAGAGAGAGGGAGGGAGGGAGGGAGGGAGGGAGGGAGAGAGAGAGAGAGAGAGAGAGAGAGAGAGAGAGAGAGAGAACGACCCGGAATATGACTCAGAACGTCGCGAGGGCAACTTCCCTCCCCCCACCAGCCATTCCCAGAAAGCAGGAGTTAAATAGAACGGCGACTTTCTATCTCTCTTCCCTCTCCGCACCTCCCCTTCCCGCATCGCTTATTGGGGATCGGGAGGAAGGAGTCGATACAAAAGCCTGCAGAAAATTAAAAGAAAAAGGCGGTGGCGGGGGGGGGGGATCTGAGATAGAACGCAGGGAAGTTGCGGGGGGATCTGAGATAGAACGCAGGGAAGTTGCGCGTGGTTTTCTTTTTTTTAAAAAAAAGGGCAGCCGAAGCGGTAGGTCAGTGAAATAAATTCTCCCTCCTCCCAGGTCAGGACGGAGCTGTGACATTAAAAATAACTGCGCGGCAGTTGGAAACTTCTGTGTGGCGTTTTCTTGTCACATGCGTAGGCGCGCAGCTGCGCACCTTAGAGGAAACACTGGCCTGGGACCACTTTGAATCTTGAACGCTCCTCGTTCATTTTCTTTACTCAGATACAAAAATGAATGAAGTGCAAATTAAAATACAAAAAACTTCTGGAACGAGGCTGAGGAAGGACGAGGGAAGGGAGGCGTTTCCCGCTGGGGAAAGGAACTTGCCAAGGAGGGTGAATGTGGAGGAAGAGACCCAGGCAGGACAGGCGTCCCCCTCCCAGCATTCCCTCTAAGCTGCGCGCGTGAGCAGCTGCGCAGGTAACAAAGAAACACCGCGCACAAGTTTCAAAGTGCAGCGCAGTGTTTTTTGTCTTTAAATGTGACTGGAAATATCCCCCTTCCCTCCTTTCTGAACTCTGATTTCTGATTGGTGAAATCAAGGAAAACTCTGCCCGGAGACCGATGACGCTGCAGAAGGGAGAATTCCCATTGGTCCCCCACATGTCCACTCAATTCCCTACCCATGCGCATGTCACACACACACACACACACACACACACACACACACACACACACACACACACACACAAATGCATGGACTTCCTCTCCCCAAAGATTTTCCTGAAGCCTGAGGGGGGGGCGGAAATGGCCTCCCCGGCCTCCTAGATGCCCTCTGGAAGTCAGAGACAGATCATTTCCGAACTTGTAGTTGGCCCTTTGGGGGCATTTCTTGCCCTCTGCAGCCCCCGGGGACTTCCCTGAAGCCACGTCTGGCTTGTCTGGGAGGCCGTTGGTGCTTCCGGAGACGGTGGTGGTGAGCCTCGGGGCTCCCGGGCGGCCGATGTGCGCAGGGCGCTTGGCTGGTTCCAGCTGAAAAATGTCAGAAATCTCCCCGTTCTGCAAGGCGGCTGCCAAAGGGAAGGGAGGGTTAGGGCGCTTCTCCCAACAGCCCAAGGCCGGCTCCTCTTCCTTCCTCGGTGGTTGGGAGACCGCTGCGCCCCTTTCAGTCTCCCTGGGAGCCGCCAGGGTTGATGCGACTGGAGACGAGCGCTGCTGGAGAGAAGTCGGCGTGGGGAGGGGGGAGGAGAAGGGAAACTTCTGCTCGGGACGCCTTTTCCCTCCTCTCCCCCGGATCTCTCCCCGGCAGCGCTCGCCCTGCGTGGCAGCAAACGGTCCGTGTGTCACGGGGGCTGCCTGGCACCGATCAGCTGAGAGGCTGGCAAAGATAGGGTGACCAGACGTCCCAGATTTGGCAGGACAGGCACGATTTTTCATCGTTTTTCCCGCGTCCTGCCCGCTTCTCAAAAACCCACGCTTTATTTCGGCGCTCGCTGGCTCCCCGCCCATCATCAGCTGCCGCTAGCTCGCTCGTTCCGTTCCCCAATCTATTCTATCTACACTTTCATATCTAAGCCAGCCCAGCCTGCCGCTCACTGATTGGCCTGGACTCCAGCCAATCAGTGAGCTGGCTGGGATGGAAAACTTTTAGCACGCACGAGGGTGCTTAAAATTTTCCATCCCAGCCAGCTCACTGATTGGCTGGAGTCCGCTTAAGCACGCCGCGCGAGTCGTGACTCTCACGAGTCTCCATTTCATTTCGCCTTCGCTGTTTGTTTTTGCTGCACTTCTCTGGTGAGTAACTCCGGTGCCGGTGGGAATCGGGAGGCTTCGCCGCTTCAGGTGGGCGGCGGTGGCCTTTAGCAAGGGAAGGGAAGGCCTTCCCTTGCGAGCTACTCATGAGAGGAACTGGGGGGGGAACCGGGCAACCTGAGAGAGGGGAAGAAGATCGTCCCTCCCCGCAACTCCCCGGATTTTGGAAGCCGGGTGTGTGTGGAAGGCGGGGTTTTTGAGGAAAGCGCTTGGCCGTCCCTGTTAGCCGCAGCCCCAGACGGAGGAGTGAAGCCTGAGCTTTCATTGCCGTTCCCGCCAGTCGCAGCAGGGAAGCCGGCATCGGTGACTCCAAGGTGCGCTAACTGAAATGCGGTCTTCCTTCAGTCTCTGCTTGCAGCCTCTGGGATGATCGTTGGCGGGTGGGGGAAGCGAGGGCGCAGCTGAGCCGGGGAGGCAGAGATGAGAAGTGAGGGCTAAAATGCAAAGCGCGCCAAAGAGAGCAAGCAAAGGATCCCCAAAGCGAAGGACGGGCAGGAAGCGCTTGACCAGCATGTGAGAAGGCAGGCTGGAAGTGGCTGCGGAAGGGAAAAGAGGCGGCCACGTGTATCTGTTCTCCTTGCGGTAGATAAAGGAGGTTCGTAGCAAGGGTCCGCTGGCAGGTAGGCTTGGGCGGGGCGAAGGCCTCAGTTGGGGGAGCGAAAATGGGCGGGGAGGAAATGGAGCCGAGCCCGGGGAAAGCAGCGAGACTAGCCGCGAGGAAGCCACGGTGCCTGCCCTCCAGCTCAATGGATACCTGGCCGGTAAACTCATGGTACTGGCGAGGGTTGGCCGGATGGGGGTGGGGGTGGCTGCTGCCGAGGCCTCCAGCCTTGCAATCCTGGGCGGAGAAGGCGAAGGTTAGCTCCGGAGCTGCGGAAGACCGTTGCACCGGGAGGCCTCCGCCCCGGGGATCCCCCGCTCCACCCATTCGGATTAGCCCCAAACCCAAAGGAGCCTGGGCGCAGGGGTGCAGGCCAGGGAAGACAGGGTTTGGGGGCTCGGAGGAGGAAGGGGTGATCTCCCCCTCCATTCGTCTGTCCCGCTGCAGAGTTCCTCCCGGGGGAGGGGGAGGCGGCGAGTGCGCTGATCCCCGTTTGCAAGAGAAGCGCCACCGCCCACCCGAAGCCTCCCGATTCCCACTGCCGGAGTTACTCACTCACGTGAAGCTGCCCGCCCTTCCCTTTTTCTTTAAACGAGCTTCAGTTTCCGAGGGGGGGGGAAAAAGCTTTATGTGCCAGCATTATTGAGTTCCTCATCAATTGAGATCCGCCCACGATCAGGGGCAACTGAGGCACCTGCAAAGGCATCACATCGCCACCACCCATGTTCACGAGGCGCCAGGCATCGCAGGGCACAGAGGAACTCAGCAGACAGACGGGAGACCGGGGGGTGGGAGAGGAAGAGATCCCGTCTAGGGTAGGCTCTCCGCTTTTCCCTCTTTTTACCCTGGATGGGATCTCTTCCTCCCCCACCCCCCGGTCTCCCGTCTGTCTGCTGGGTTCCTCTGCGCCCCCCAACTGGCAACGATGAATTCCAGACCCTCTAACTGGTAAATAGACCTGAGGCCATAAGTGGAATTGGGGTCCGGGGGGTCCGTGCAGGGAGGAGAAGAGAGATTCCTCCCAGCATGAACTCCACTGACTAAAGCGCTTTCACGTGCAGGGAGGAATCTCCTGTCCTCCCAGCTCCCTTTCGCCCGCAGCAGAGATCAGGCGGGCCAGAGGAAGCACTTTATTCAGTGGATGCGTGATTAAAATACTTGCTTTTGCTCGCCCGAGCTCTGATGCCGGCAAAAGAAAAGTCCTTTCCTTCACCTGAATCCCGCCCAAGCTCTGATGCAGGCACCGTGGGGTCCGTGCAGGGAGGAGAAGAGAGATTCCTCCCAGCACACACTCCACTGACTAAAGCGCTTTCACGCGCAGGAAGAATAAACTGACAGTTGGTCGGAGGGAAGGTGGGGGTGGGGGTGGCAGCTGAGTGTCCAAGGAATCCAAGGAAGCCAACCCAGACGGGCATCGCAGGGCGCAGAGGAATCCAGCAGACAGACAGGAGACCGGGGGGGGGAGAGGGAGGAAGAGATCCCATCCAGAGTAGGCTCTCCGCTTTTCCCTTTTTTTACCCTGGATGGGATCTCTTCCTTCCCCCCTCCCCAAGTCTCCCGTCTGTCTGCTGGCTTCCTCTGCGCCCTGCAATGCCTGGCGCCTCGTGAACATGGGTAGCAGCGATGTGACGCCTTTGCATCCATATTGAGGTTGGCATGTTTCCGGTGGTGCTCTGGGAGGAGGGGGAATGATGGAGGGGAGGACGGCGGCGCGGCGGCCGGTGCCTAGAGCGGAGACAAAAGAGGTCCGTGACGGTGGCTCGGAGCCGAACGGGAAGAAAAGGCGCTGCAGGCCTGGGGAGTGGGGGAGCGGGAGGAGCGCTGGTGGTTTGTTTTTGGGGTGGGGGGCATGACAGGGAAGGGGGTGACTGCGCGGAGAGGCTCAGAGGCGGACCGTGCAAGCTCCCTTTCCCAGCGCACGCCCCTCTCAGCACCGTCCCCACCGACTGCCAGGCGTATCCGCCTCTGAGCCTCTCCGTTTTGTTCCGAGAACGGGCTGCTCGGTGAGAGGAAAGGGAGCTCCCTGGGAAGCGAGAACAGCGAAGAGGTGATGCAGTCGCAGAATTCCCCGACACTCGCTTTTTTTTTAACCCAGCCTACCTCGTAGGGTTGTTGTTACGGGGCTAGACTAGGAAAGGCAGCTTTCGAGAAAAAATAAGGATGTCCATCTGGTAGAACAACCACCTGTGCAATTTGGTGGCGATCCGCGAACGTTCAAGCCATGTAATGCGTGGGAAGGCATAGAATAAAGTTAGCATACTTGAAATGAAATAGGTTTTGGTTATGTTTAGGTTGCATTAGCTAAAATGTGCCAATACCGTCCTTGTTGGTAAGAATTGTTGTCATGTTAGAAGAATGACTAAGGCTGACAGCCTAATCTACTCTGTGTTAAATAAATAAAATGGATGGAAGGAAATGAAAGAATACAGAAAAGGTTGGTGAGGCATTTAGTGGCCTATGGATGAGATTGGTGGCTGTTTAGTAAGAAAATCTGTTTGGAATGTGCATATATATTCATATGTGGCCATAGCAAAATAATAAATAGAAATAAAAAAGCATGAGTGATTTTTACTGATTTTTATGAAAGTGAGAGGATTAGTGAAGGCTAGGTGCATCAAGGATCCCACTATCTTACTATTTTATTTTTCTTTATGTACACTGAGAGCATATTCACCAAAGACAAATTCCTTGTGTGTCCAATCACACTTGGCTAATAAACTATTCTATTCTATTTTACTCTACTCTATTCATTTCTATTTCAATTCTAACAAGGAGTTTAGCTTCTCTCTCTTGAAAATGTAAACTGGCATAAGGCATTATAATGCAAGTCTCAAACAGTTCATTTAGTGACCAAAGTTACAATGGCATTGAAAAAAGTGTCTGATCACCATTTTCACACTTAGCAACCATTTTCACACTTAGCGACCATTTTCACACTTAGCGACCGTTGCAGCATCCTCATGGTCACGTGATCAAAATTTTGATGTTTGGCAACAGATTCGTATTTATGATGGTTTCAGTGTCCTGGGGTCATGTTTGACAAAATATAAAATTTTTAATCAAGCGCCCCCCCCGCCCCCCCTCCTGCGGTCAACGGTGTCCCTCTTTACCAATCTGAAAATCTGGTCACCTTAGGCAAAGAAGCGGCTCTCGGAGGAAGAAGGCAGGGATGCTGGCTGGCATTCGCTTCCCTTCCTGTTCACTGCCGCCTGCAACCCTGGCCCCGCCTACACTGTAGGCTCTCCGGCTTGGGGGGGGAGGGGTTGGACTAGATGACCTCCAAGGTCTCTTCCAACTCTGATTCACTTAACAATCGTTGAACTAGATGACCTCCAAGGTCTCTTCCAACTCTGATTCACTTAACAACCGTGTTACTAATTTAGAAACTGCCACGATTCACTTAACAACCACATTACTAATTTGAAAACTGCAGCAATTCAATTAACAACCGTGTTAATAATTTAAAAACTGCAGTGATTCACTTAACAGCCATGTTACTAATTTAAAAACTAGTGATTCACTTAACAACCCTGTTACCAATTTAAAAACTTGTGATTCACTTAACAACTGCATTACTAATTTAAAAACTGCAGTGATTCACTTAACAACTGTGTTACTAATTTAAAAACTAGTGATTCACTTAACAACTGTGTTACTAATTTAAAAACTGCAATGATTCACTTAACAACCATGTTACTAATTTAAAAACTGTAATGATTCACTTAACAACCGTGTTTCTACTTTAAAAAGTCCAGTGATTCACTTAACAACCACATTACTAATTTAAAAACTGCAGCAATTCAATTAACAACCGTGTTAATAATTTAAAAACTGCAGTGATTCACTTAACAGCCATGTTACTAATTTAAAAACTAGTGATTCACTTAACAACCCTGTTACCAATTTAAAAACTTGTGATTCACTTAACAACTGCATTACTAATTTAAAAACTGCAGTGATTCACTTAACAACTGTGTTACTAATTTAAAAACTAGTGATTCACTTAACAAGCGTGTTACTAATTTAAAAACTGCAATGATTCACTTAACAACCATGTTACTAATTTAAAAACTGTAATGATTCACTTAACAACCGTGTTTCTACTTTAAAAAGTCCAGTGATTCACTTAACAACCACATTACTAATTTAAAAACTGCAGCAATTCACTTAACAACCGTGTTAGTAATTTAAGAACTAGTGATTCACTTAATAACCATGTTACTAATTTAAAAACTTCAATGATTCACTTAACAACAGCATTACTAATTTAAAAACTGCAGCAATTCAGTTAACAACCATGTTACTAATTTAAGAACTAGTGATTCACTTAACAACCATGTTACTAATTTAAAAACTGCAGCCATTCATTTAACAACCGTGATCCTAATTTAAAAACTGCAGTAATTCACTTAACAACCGTGTTAATAATTTAAAAACTGCAGCGATACACTTAACAACCATGTTACTAAATTAAAAACTGCAGTGATTCACTTAACAACCGTGTTACTAATTTAAAAACAGCAGTGATTCACTTAACAACTGCATTACTAATTTAAAAACTGCAGCAATTCACTTAACAACCGTGTTACTAATTTAAGAACTAGTGATTCACTTAACAACCACATTGCTAATAGAAGCGGAAGCGCAATAGCCAATGTTGGGGAAGGGGATGGGGTGGTGCTCCCCTGTTCTCGCCACCGCCACCCCTTCGCCCCTGGTAACGGCGACCGTTATGCTTCTGCTTCCAGACGGGACGCTGGAGGAGCTGCTGGCGGGCAGGCGAGATCCCCGCCTAAAGACGCCGCCGAGGGCCTGGCAGAATATATCCCGCTGGAAGCGGCAGCGCTCTGGACCACGGATCCCCATGCGAGCTGCCGGCTAGAGCTGTGCAAGAAGCCCGCTTGGGTGGGGAGGGTGGGCAGCCCCTGCCCGTCCTGGCCACCGCCGTCCCCTTGTCCCGGGCGGCTGTCACAGCACCCCCTGTAGCTGGTGTGGGGGTGGCTTCAGGCTGTTCCTGCCCTTCCCCTTTTGGCTGCCGCTGCTTTTCTGCGGTGCCCAAGCTGGCCCAGCCCTGACTCGCTGCCCTAAACTCAGGGAGACCCTCTGCAGTCCCTCTCGTCTGGCTGGGATGCCAGGGAGAGTGTGTTGGGCTGAAGGAAGGAGGGATACTCTCTCTCTCTCTCTCTCTCTCTCCCTCCCTCCCTCCCTCCCTCCCCCCCCCCTCTCTCTCTCTAGAAACATATATCATGTTTGCAATAATTTACCTTCTTTTCTAAATAGGCACAGTTCCCTTACCGGAACCCTCGCTCACTCAACCCCCCCCCCCCCACACACATACACACTCACGCACAAAACCATTTTTCTCCATTCCAATTCAGATCCTATAAATCAATTGCTCTGTGAAACATCTGTGAAAAAAATTCAGGTGCTCAGACATGAAAATGTGCCGCTCAAACACTATACTTTTCTGCACACACTGAAAAAAAATTAGAGGGAACATTGGTCTGTACTACAACAACATCCCCTTCCAGAGTTTATTAGAGAGGAGTGTAAAGCAGTATCAAGCTGTACAGAAATCTAAGGGCTATTATCAGAAACAGCCCCTCCCCAACAGGTTCTCTAAACTGGAACAAATGAGCTGAGGATCTTTCCAGTGAGGGCAAAGCTTGATGATAAGGGTGGAGCTGGATGGTGAGGACTTTGCCCAGGCAGGAGAAGGAAGGACCAGGAGAAAGACGGCAGGGCTGAAGTCTAAAAACTTCTCTTTTCACTTCTACTCTCTGTTCTCCCAGAAATAAAAATGGGGGCTGATTACAAATCAGTTACTAAAGTTTTTTTTTTAAACCAGGATCGCTGAATCGCGAGAGGAGGAGGATTTTGCCTTCTGGGAAAGGCGTTTGGGACTGAGGGGGGAGGATGGGGGAGAGAAAGACCCAGCTCAGCACATGAGATCCCCTCCCCGTCTGTTTCCTTCCCCCCCTCCCCGTCGCAAACTCACCGGAAAAAGACCCAAGCACGAAGGACCCCAGCACAAGTCCCAAGAGCAAGAGGGGCGCCCGGTGCAGCAGTATCGTTCTCCAACCAGGCGCCCCCGTGCACCTCCAACCGAAGACGGCGTCCGTCAAGTCGCTGAGGCGCTGCCCCCGTTCGGGTCCCGTATGGATCCGCAAAAAAGTCCAACTCTGCCAAAATTCTCCGCTCCGTCCGGATCCGCGAAGAAGAGAGAAAAAAAAACGCTGCTCCCTTATTGTCTTCCGGGGGTCCTGGAGGGAGGGAGGGGTCCCAGGGAGACGTTGTCCAGAACAAGGCAACGGTAGAGCTCAAACGTCCTGGTCACCCCGCTTGTGTGAACCCTGCCCTCCTCGCTCATTCTTCTTCTGAGGCTCTCCGATCGATCCCCCTTCGCCCCCTAGGCCGTCTCGGACTCCGCTCCCTTCCGCCACTCCCCTGTTTTATTTGTACCTGCAACCGAAGACAAAACTCCGCCAATGACAGTCCTCCGAGCTCCGCTGAAGTTCTCCTCCTGTTCAAAGTCTACGGATCTGTGGCTGCACGTAAATTTCTTCCACTTTTTGTTTCCCTATCATAAATCCTGCTTGTATCATTTTTAAGTTGTATATTTGTATCTTAATACTTTTCTCTTTTTCCCTCCCCCACCCTTAATTTAAAAATGTGTCATCTGGGTTGCTTATTCAGTAATCTTCTCTTTTTTATTTATATCCCCCAATCATAAAAAAATAGGGAAGCTTTTTTGTTGAATGAAACCAGGCCCATGGCAAGGAATCAAGGTTTAATGCAGTGTTTATTAGACAAGAAAGGCTGGTGGGACTCTTTCCAGAGACTCCTGAGAGAAACTCCTCTCTACAAAGGGAGGCATTGTTATTGCTCTCTGAAAGGCAAGAGAGACTGCATGAGAACAGATGGTGTAAAGCAAACATATTCATAGATAAAGGATCTGAAGTTATTACAGGTAATGGAGCCGAGGTTACTTTCTGCCCCGTTCAAAGTCTGCGGATCTGTGGCGACACAGTAATAAAAGTTTGTTTTGCACGGTAATAAAAGGCGTAATAAATGGAGAGAAGTGGCAGGTGCTGATCTTCCGTCCTTCTGAGACTAGCAACAGTGTTCTAACCAGCTCTTTGGGGGGTGCGGTGCATGTCTGCTGCAGGAATCTAACCTGGAGGATCGTGAGACTGGAGCTGGGACGCTCACTCAACGACAGAGGGTCAGCTGGTGTTGCAGCCCAATCTGGGCAAAATGATTCCTAGCCAGGATTTCAACCAGTCCTCCAGTGGGAAGGGGCAGGTTTCAATGGAGAGAAGAGTCTAAGCCCCTCCCTCAATTAAACAGTCTCCCTGGAAATTTTAGTCTTACCTTATTTTTATCTTTTGTTGAAAACCTTTGGAAAGTTATCCCACTCTTGAAATGAAATTGTGGGCAGTTTACACAGAACAAACAGCAATATATTCGCTTAAGGGAAACACCATAAAACCAAAAAAGAATAAAAGGGAATAAAAAAGAGATCACACATCCTTCCACTCTGACCTACGCAATGCTTGGGGGAACAGGCAGGTCGTGTGTGCCCTCTAGAATTTTATTTTTAAAAAAAACAGGGGAGGCTTCTGCATCTTCAGGGGGGAGAGAAGTTCCCTGAGGAGGGGCTCCAGCACCTGGACACAAAATACCAGAAGAAGACTGGAGAGAGGACTGCAGACTTAGCTCCAGGGATGGCTTGGAGAATGAATTCCACAGAGACTAAAAGAATAGCTCTTCACTCTTTGGGCCTGTTGCTCCCCAAAGCCCCTCGAAGGGACCCTCTCTCTGGGAGATGTAAAGGAGGCTCCCCTTCACAGTCCCCCAAAAGATTGTGACCCTCCTTCTCCAAAGATGGAAACTTTGCTCCCAAGGGCCGTGGCAATGGCTGAATAACCCCAGCCTCACCCTAGAGCCCGTTTATCTTTCAGCTAAGATGCCAGAATGACCCAGATTTGGCATCTCTTGGGCTCTATTCACATGACACCCTTAGGCTCAAATGCCCCAGTCATGTAGCTGCTTCTTTGCCTGGTGAGAAGCTTCTGGTGATTTCATGCACAATTGGCAGGGATCCCTCATCCCCAAACCTCCCTGTGGGATTTATAAGCAGGAGGTTTGAGGATGTAACAACGGAGTCAGGTAGAGCATTCCAGGCATCGACCACTCTGTTGCTGAAGTCATATTTTCTGCAATAGAGTTTGGAGCGGTTTACCTTGAGTTTGTATCTAATCTATCTACTGTGTGTGTATTATTGCAGCTGAAGCTGAAGTAGTCATTGACAGGTAGGACATTGTAGCAGACAATTTTGTGTACTACACTTAGGTCAGACCGTAGTTGGCGTAGTTCTAGGTTGTCCAAGCCCACAATTTTGAGCCTAGCGTTATAAGGGATTCTATTGTGCGTAGAGGACTGGAGGACGCTTCTTGTGAAATACCTCTGGACTCGCTCAATCGTATTAATGTCCGATACACAGTGTGGAATTCAGGCATATGAGCTGTATTCAAGAATTGGTCTGGCAAAGGTTTTGTATGCCCTAGTTAGCAGTACAATGTTACCGGAGAAGAAATTAGGTTAAGAAATCTTAATATCGTTTTGGTAATGCTGTTACAGTGAGCTCTGGGGCTTAGATCTTTTCAGATGAGTACTCCTAGGTCTTAACCAGAGTGAGGGTCATCTACAAGGTCATGTCAGCCCAGCTTTTATTTGATGTTCTTACTTTTATTGCCGTAAGACGGAGCATTTGTTGGTTGAAATTTGGAGTTGCCATTTGTTTGACCATTCTGACACATAATCAAGGTCGCTTTATAGGGCAGCAGAATTGTTGGTGGTGTTAAATAGTTTTACGTCATCAGGGAAGACGTAATATGATCGCAAGGGTCATTTATATAGAGCAGCAAGAGGGTCCTCAAACACTGCCTTGGGGGGACATTGCTGTTAACAGGTACAGGACTTGATAGGGCACTCCACCTTTTGACTACTTGTTGCTAGTTGGACAGGAGCGCAGCTATACCCTTGTGCAGGGATCTGGAAATGCCATAAGAGTTTAGTTTTAACAGTCGGCTTCTGGGGGAGGAGCCTGCCGCCGACGGGAGCTCAACGGAGCTCCTCTCAGAGTTCTGGTTTGTATATCTTATAAGATCTATAGATATCTCCCCTTTCTGGCAGAAAGGGGCAGGGAGAAGGTCAGTCGTTAGGATCTCTTTGTAATTCACAGCCTTTTTTTCGCTGTGAATGGAGAAGAGGTTCAACATTAGCTGAGCTTTTACTCCAGCCAGTTCTTCGCAGCTGCTTTTTTGCAGCCCTAGGCAGGTTGCCCCCCCCCCCAGGACAAAGCTAAGCTATTTAAAAATTAATCCGGGCGGGGACCATTCCTGAGAAATTTCTTCTATTATTATTCAAAATACCAGCTTCAACTTTGTAAAAGGCTCCCTTTTCTAGCTGCGTCACAAGATGGCGATCTTATAGCTTTTGTGTTTGATGTGACGTACTTAGTCAGCCCTACTCTCCTGAAGGCTTCTCCGTATCAACTGTTAAAAGATTAACTGAGGGGAGCAGAGACTTTGATTGTTGGCTTGTTTGATTGCTTGTTTTTTTAATTTTTTTGGAATGGCTCCCAAATCGAAGCAGAAGCACTTCCTTAATAACACATCTCAAAAAATTGCTATGAAGTCGCTGCCCTTGCCTCCTACGCTCTCCACTGGAGATTTGTTAACGCAAGAATTTCTTCTCAAAACGCTTAATAATTTCAGACAGGAAATTAATCAACTGATATCGGATTTATATGATAAATTTGATGCTAAAATTGCTCAAACAAAGGAGGATTTGATCGGAGTAATGACAGTTATGACAGACTATATTGCTGAAACGGAGGATAAATTGGAACTTTTGGAAGAAACCAACTCTAATTTGACATCCAAAATTCAAACGTTACAACAGGAAATTGAAAATGCTCAAAAACAACTTGTCATGATAAATTATAATAAGACTGCGTTTGCAATAAGAGTTAGAGGACTGCGTGAAAAGGAACAGGAGAATTTGAAACAGATCTTCTTTGAGGCTCTTAGCCGCTCGGTGGGAAGTCCGGGACTTAACTTTGATTGGCAGATTCAAAAAATTTACCGCCAGAACTCGTGTGTAGCAAAACAGCGACAGCTTCCGAGGGACATAATTATATATTTCACCACAAGGGAATCCAGAAATGTGATAATACAGAGGCTTTACAACAAGAGGCTGAGAATTGATGGACAGGACCTGATTGTTTTTAAAGAAATACCATCTCAAATATTAAGAGCAAGGAGAGATTACACTTTCTTAACTGAAGACCTCAGAAATTCTCAGATTCCATACAAATGGGAAGTCCCAGCTGGCATTACAGTTACATTTGAGAATCAAAAACATCGTCTTAACTCTGTCTGTGAAGCCCGAGATTTTTATTACAAGATTCTGAAGGCGGGACTTCCTGATTCATCTGGACTTGGAGAGAGACAAGGAGAAGGAGAAGACAAGCAGCGGGACACGTGGCTACAAGGCGGAGGGTGTTGCTTTCCTCTTCCGGAAGGGCAGAAGAGTAAAGAATAAAGATTTAGCGATGCTTTTAAAACTTCACGATTTCTGCCTGGTATAAAATGGCAAAGTTGTATATCGATGATGAGACATGGAGGCTGAAAGAAGCGCTGCTGATTGTGGACATATATTGTATATAAGATTTGTTTGAACTCTAACTCAAATTGCGCATGAATTATTTTTCTAGGCAAGGAGAGCGGAGATCGCGATCTTCTTGAGTTGCGGTTTGGGACGAACGGAGTTGGGAGGTGCAAGGGAGATGGAAGGGTAGCGAAAGCTTAATTAGACTACTTGGGGTTAGAATGCAAGCTGATGTTTGTATGAATTGCTATTTGAATATAAGGTTAAGAAAGATTAGTCAGAGAGTCTCCAGGAAGGTGGAGTAAATATGAGAGGAGCAATGGACGCGGATAAAATGTATATGTGGACATGGGTAAAGGCAGGGTGGAAGGTAAAAAATTTATATGTGGATGTGGGTAAGGACAGAATGGGAGGTGTTGGAAATGAAAAATGAAAGAAGTACTTGAGTTTAATGGTTTTATAGAAAGGTTTGGATATTTGGATAAAAAAGAGATAAATTAAAGGTTTGAATAGATAGATAAAGTAATGAGACCCTTAGTTGGAGAACTCCAATTGACTAACTTACCTGGTTCCAATATAGTTTGAAACCCTGCAAGTAATAAAATAACCGAAATTTGGAATGAGGTACATTGTTTAAGATTTACAGATGATGGGAAGCTGTGTTAATGTAGTGGGTTTATTGATTTTTCTTGTTTTTCTTTTTTTTGTGTGTCTTTTTCTTTTCTATTTTTTACTATTTCCTTTTCTTTTGTTTTTCCTTTATCTTTTAACTTTAAAGTTAGTTGGTTTTATTATACTCCAGTGCTTGATAAAGAACTATGCCGGGTATGGGACCTGGGAAGCCGTAAGGGGGTTAGGGAGGGGGGATT
This sequence comes from Thamnophis elegans, assembly GCF_009769535.1. Classification (NCBI taxonomy): domain Eukaryota; kingdom Metazoa; phylum Chordata; class Lepidosauria; order Squamata; family Natricidae; genus Thamnophis; species Thamnophis elegans. The sequence goes on along the minus strand of NC_045542.1, from coordinate 169,218,569 downwards.
ATAGGGGGGAGGGGGGAGGGTGGAAATACAGTTTCAATTCTCAGAACAATAAGAATGCACTTGTATACTGTTGCTCGCTTTTCTTTTTTTTTCTTTTTCTCTTTCATTTTCTAAAAAATAAACTGAATAGATTAAGGAATTGTAGGGATACACCAAAGTGAGGAGTAGAGGGAAAGAAGAGGGAGAAGTAAAGAGGGAGTGAGAGGGGAATGTAAGGAGGGGGAGATGGAGGGAGGGGGAGATGTTTGAGGGGGAAGGGAAGTAGAAGAGGGGAATGTTGGAGGGGAGAAATGAAAGTTGGAGGGGGAGAAGAAAGGGTGTATGGGGGATTGAAGTGTTATGTTGGTTTTTTATGGTGGATTATTTTTTTTTGTTATGCACAGTATATAAGTGATTGTATAAAATGAAAATGAAAATGAAATAAATAAAGTTGTCAAAAAAGAGTTTAGTTTTAACAGTAGTGTCAGGCATGCCTCCTTCAATATCCAAGGAAGGAAAACATCAACTCCCTTTTAATAGAGATAAAGTACTTTTACTAGATATGAAGTGAAAACAGCGAAAGGAAAGCAAGATCTGAGACAGAAAGGCGGGAACATATTCACATCAAATGTTTACCCAGCACCCTCCCCCCAATTCCCCAACCCATTGTCCAATCTGCAACTCCCTAAGGTGTCATGTGGGGTGCATCTTCAAACAGCCTCATCAAGTTGGTATGTGAGACAGTTGGCCTTGACCAAGCCCAAACATCAGCCACCAGCATGTGCAGAAGATGGTGAGAACAAGACTCCTCCAGTACAATATAATTCCCTTCCCCAATACTATGCACCCCACCACCCCACCCCCGTTCCTATGGCAGCCGATAGCAAGCAAGCGTAGCAAGCAAAACAGAGGCTGACAAGTAATTTATCGTGTACCACTGAATCAAAGGCTTTGCAGAAGTCTATGTAAATTGCATCTATTGCTTTACCCTGGTTGAGATTAGATTGTTTGTCTCAAAGTGGAGGGTAATGTATTGGTTTATAATTGATTCCATGACTTTGCAGGTGACGCAACACAGTAAGATTGGGCTGTGATTTTCTACTAGGCTGGGGTCTCCCTTTTTTGGAGATAGGTATGATCGTGGCTAATGATCATAGGTCGGGCAAAGAGTTGGCTCTGAAAGATACCTCATAGTTTGTGCTTAGGGATCCTGATCACTGTTCTCTCTAAGGTGTGCTTGTGTGCGGCCACGCACATGGCTGAAATACGCCACGCAGTAGTTTCTAACTGCCGCGCAGCATCACGTATCTGCTGGACACGAATTACAGAGCAGCTACAGAATCGCAATCAAAAACCTCTCCAGCTAAACCTTTCCTACTGCAGTACATTGCCTCCCGATTTCAGGATTCTCCCTAATCAGTGTGGGTCGAAAAGAAAAAAGGGAAAGTGGCGCTTAAAGGTTCAAAACACTGGAGCAAACGCTTCAGAGGCAACAGTTTTCACGGGGAATTAGAACAGAGAGCCCTGGAGCTTTGCTGCCCACCCGGTCGGACCTCGCTTTCCGTGCATGCCGCGTGATTGGCTAATTTGCTACTGCCCAGCTCCCCAGTTAGATTTTTGCTGGGGGGGAAGCTCCTTGGCCTCCATCTCTTTTTCTCCCTCCTCGCTTCTCGGGGCTCCACAAATGAGGGAGCAAGGCCCAGCACCAGGCTTTGGGCTAACACAGGGGTCTGCAAAGTTGGCTGTTTTAAGACTGGTGGACTTCAACTCTCAAAATTCTGGAAGTTGAAGTTCACCAGTCTTAAAAGAGCCAACTTTGCAGATCCCTGGGCTAACATGATTGATGCCCTCCGAGTCAGAAAGAGGCGAGGGAGCCCGGTCACATGACATCAGCTTTGTGACCACATTGCTGAGTAATAAAAATTCCAGTCCCACGTTGTAATGAAGGAGTACCTATAGTTGATAACTCATTGGGATTTTCAAAGTCATTGAGAATATTTTTGCTTTTAATCTAATTAAACTTCCTATCTGTCATTTTAAAATAGTGACTTCCATAGTTAAATCATTTGGAGCAAACTAAAACCACTACTTTATAAACAAAAGGAAGGTGTTTTTTTCTCTTATTTGTTATGGTAGAGCCATTTTAACAATCTATTTATATTTGCAAGTAGTATGGAGTTTAGAGATTTTTTAGAATTTAAGCCTTAACTACAATATAAGTACTTTAAAATCATCCCCACAGTTCACTGGGTTGTAGGAGGAGTAAGATTTGAAAAAGTGTGGCTAAAATATTTTTCACTTCATTTTTTTAGAGTTTTGGATAATGCAATATCCTATTCTGTTTAGCTATTCATTATTAGAATGTATTTTTTCCAATAGCAAGCAACTTCTGTGTGAGCATTCATGAAAAAAAAATAAGATTTTATGAGTCAAAATATTTTTGCATATTAAAAATAATAAAATTTAATGTTTTGCTATTAGTTTTGCAACAGTAGTAGGTTACTGAAACCCCCTGTACAGAGTGGAACAAATTCCCACAAATTTTTAAACAATGAGCAAGCATTGCTGAACATGCAGGCAATAAATCCTTGAGTTTACAAATTAATGATGGAAGAAAACTGTTAGATGTGAATGAGACTTTATGTATGGGGATTTTAATAATTTTACTCATTTAAAATAGCAAATTGCATATAATACATTCACAGAAGCATACAGTGTATAGACAACTTGCAATTGAATGTGAACTCATTAAAATGAAGTATATCAAGTGAAATTCATTAAAATGAAGTATATCAAACATTTACTATTTTAATATTACTGGTATTAAATGCCATTTATATATTCATTTCAAAGCTCTTTTTTATTTAATCCAAAATGAATTTGAAAAGATAATTGTAATAATTGATAAACCCTAACCCTATAGGTACATCAGGAGTCCTTCGGGATTGGGTGGCATATAAATGTGGTAAATAAATAAATAAATAAATAAATAATCATCAGTCAGTGGTGATGTCGAAACATAAAGCTGGAGTAAATGTTGTTATGAAGAAAAAGTGCAGCTGGAAGTTTAAATGGTTGTTAAAGAAAGACAGACGTGGGAAACTTTAAGATGAGACAGACTTTCAGTGAATAACAGTATACTTTACCATAAACACTATGCAAGTATTTTAATATTTTAATAATAATATAAGTGATACTGATATATAACACTTAATTAAACGTGTATCTTGAATAAATATAACTTTGACTTTCAAATAACATTGATTTCGTTTTTGTCTTGGGTGACATCTGTGAAAAAAATTCAGGTGCTCAGGCATGAAAATGTGCTGCTCAAACACTATTCTTTTCCGCCCAGACTGAAAAAAAAATAGAGGGAACATTGCCTCTGAGGTTGCTGAACCCCCAACAGCTGCTGGAGGAAAGAAAGGAGGCAGCCCAAGACATCAAGTGCTTGAAGCAAAGGACACAAGGACACCTTATTTTGCATTTGTTCTGCATAAGATAAAGGTAAAGGTTCCCCTCAAACATATGTGCTAGTCCAGTGATGGCGAACCTTTTTTGGCTCTTGTGCCATAGTGGGGGGAGGAGCACAGGGGGGTCATAATGCAACGTGCGACCACCCCATATGCATGCGTGCATGAGAGGCACTCCCCCTTTTTTTGCATGCTTTTTTCCCACCCTTCCCAGGTTTCAGAGGTTTTATAGAAGCCTGGGGAGGCGAAAACATCCGCTCCCTCCCCCACCTTGGAGGCCCTCTGGAGGCTTCAGGGACCTTCAGGAGGCTTCCCTGAAGCCTCCGGAGGGCTTAAACCAACCCTACGAGCAAACCAGAAGTCCGTTCCCAAACTTCTGGTTTGGCCATAGGGTCATTTTTTTGTGCTCCGGAGGCTTCAGGGAAGCTCTTGAAGCCTCCGGGGGGGCTCTTTTCACCCTCCCCAAGCTCCTATAAAGCCTCTGGAGCCTGGGGAGGATGAAAAGTGGCTTTAAAAGAGGCTGAACTCAGCTGCCCAGCGCACGCAAATGGCTCGGCATGCCACTTGTGGCACGCGTGCCATAGTTTCACCACCCTGGTGCTAGTCGTCCCTTACTCTAGGGGGCAGTGCTCATCTCCGTTTAGGCACACGGAATGCTGTTACCTTCCCACTATTTTTTCTACTTGCAGTTTTTAGGTGTTTTCGAACTGCTAGGTTGGCAGAAGCTGTGACAAGTAACGGGAGCTCACTCCAATACGCAGTGCTAGAGATTCGAACCGCCAAACTGCCAACCTTTCTGATCGACAAGCTCAGTGTCTTAGCCACTGAGCCACTCTGTCTCTGCTTGTTCTGCATAGGAAATACATTTAAACATTTTTTCTTCTCCCATGCCAATTTTAGTATGTGTTGTGTTGCTGATAACCTTCGGTGGCCTTGATTGGGGAGACCTCCTGATTATGGAGGGCCTCTCAGCACATCAACTGGGCTGCCCCAAAGATTGATAAAGTCTTTGGTTGATAAAGAGTTCCGATAAAGAAGAATATATGTAGCTCAGGCTTGACATCTTTGCTGCTCTCTGAGCTTTCTTGTTTTCTTTCATCACCCAAACTAGGTAACATCATCAGGTTACAGCATCATCAACATAGCATCCCATGAAGTTATCTAGTTTGGGTAAGGAAACATCTGCAAGAAAACCACATTCATAGAGCACCAAAGACACTTCCAAGTCACTTGGATCCATTCTAACCTCAACTGTGCCTGAGAGACCATCTGTCAGCCTCTGCTTCGCTGCTGTTTTTCGGCTGCCATTGAAACGGGGAGGGGGGCATGGTATTTGCGAAGGGAATCATTATGTACTGGAGGATTGTTATTAGGAGCTGTCCTGACCATCTATCTGCGCATGTGGAAGAAGGGAGTTTCCCGCCAAGGCCAACTGTCCAGCATTCCACCCTGATGATGCTTTTTGAAGACATCTCCCACCTGACGGTTGGGTGAATTATTATTGGACTATGAAATGGGGTGCCAAGGGGAGGGGATTGAATTATACATGATATCTATTGCTTTTGCGCCATTTTACTCAGACTCAGCTTTGCTTTGCTACTCATCGTTTGTAATTAGTAAAAGTACACTTAATTCTAAGCATGGAGTTGAGTGGTTTCTTTCTTGATTATTAAACGAAGGAGCACCTGACACCATCTGTTGGAGTGGTCTGGATGAATTTGAGCTGGTAAACTATTGAGGATATCAACGTTTTATATTTATATTTAGAATTAGATGTAGTAGAACATTACATTATACCTTGGCCACCGGATCTCAAATCAACTTTTCCGACAAGGAGAACAGTCAACTAATGGAACAGAAGTTGTTTTCAGAAGTTGTGGGAGCTTCATCACTGGAAGCTTTCAAGAAGAGACTGTCATCTGTCAGAAATGGTGTAGGGTCTCCTGCTTGGTGGGGGGGGGGAGTTGGACTACATGATCCACAAGGTCTCCTCCAACCCTATTCCATTCCATTCCCATTCTATTCCATTCCACTCCACTTCACTCCACTCCACTCTTTTCATTTCACTCCATCTCTATCCCTATCCCTATCCTATGAAGGACTGTTGCCTGTAGAAATGGGAAGAAGTGCTTTTTAGGCAGTGTGGGGTTTGGCTGCTGGATTGGCAGGGCGGAGCTCGGTAAGAGCCGGTAGTGGGGCGGAGTGAAAGGATCTCAGTTGGAAGACGCCAATGCTCGGGTGGTTTAGAAGAAACGTGTGCGCATGTGCCCCTTCTTTTCCCAAGCAGCTTCCTTCGCGTGTGCTTCGCTGAGCCGCATTTAAAACCTGCTCGCCTTTCAGTTGGAATCGATCCCCATTTTATTTCTGAGAAAGTGAAAGGAGAATGTTGGGAGCGCGGAAAGTTGAGGTGGGGGCTGCTATGGGCGAGTTCCCGGAAGGGGGAGGGGAGTAAACAGCAAGGGGGTCTCCTGGGTCTCTTACCCTCCCCCCTCGGTCCCAAACTCCTTCGCGCTTCGCTTAAGTCTTTCTTTTCCCATCGGTTCGCGTTTAATTACTTAAGTCAGTGGTCCCCAACCTTTTTATCGCCGCGGACCAGTCAGCCTTTGATAATTTTACCGTGGCCCGCTGAGCGCGCGCAGGGGTAGGGGAGCGTTGTTCGCGACGACACATTGATTGTTTATATATCAGATTGTTTTGATTAAACAACTTTTATTTTATTGTATTTAAACATGCCTTACAAAATAAAATACAATTACATAAATATAAAGTGCTTTAATATGCCCCCCCCCCACCCGGACAGACTTATGTTCCTCAAAGACCATCCTGAACCCTCAACCCGGACCAACCTTTCTGCCCGCCCTCCCCCTCCCCACCACATTCGGCGGGCAAAGAACAGAGCGCGCGCGCGCGAATGCCATGGAGAGAAAATAAATATATAGATAAATATATAACTGTTTGGGAGTAAAAGCGAGGAGGCGCACCCGGCGGGGGGGGGGGAGGAGGAGGAAGGAGGGTGGGAAGGAAGCTGGCAAGCGAAGAACAGAAAGTAATTAGCAAGGATTAAAACGACCTGCCGGAAAAAGGAGAGGGGAAAAAAAAAACACCAGATCTGACGGCTAGTGCAGCCTCCACTGGAGGGGCTGCAGAAACACACACCGCCAGTCCTGTCCTTCCTTTCCAACCAGTCTCTCTCCGCGCGCACATACACACACACACACACACACACACCACACAAACACACACCCGCCGGCAGATATGCACGCGCACACACTTTTTTTTTTTGCAATTGGCAGAATTACGGTTTTCTTTCTTTTAAAAAAAAATAATTAAATGGAGGTGGGGGTGTGTGGAGAGAAAGGGAGAGAAGCGGACACATAAAACCGAGCCGCACTCGCGAACCACAGCATGCATCTGGGTGACAAAATTGCAGGGAGAAAGCAGGAAAAGCCGAGGAGAGAGCAAAAAAAGAAAAGAGCCAGACCAAGCGCGGCAGGGCGGGAAGGAAGGCGATGATGATTGGGGGAGGTTTGAAAAAGCAGATCCAAGCGCAAAAGTTACTGAGTCATTTCAGCGGCGGCCGGAACAGTTTTCTTGACTTCCTCCCTCTCTCCCTCTCTCTCACTCTCTCACTCTCTCTTTCCCTGGCGATGGATTGGTGCGGGAGGGGGGGGAGAGAGAAGGGAGGAGACGGCGAGGGAGGGAGGGAGAGAGAGCCGAGGGTGGGACCAAAGGGGGGGGAGAGAAATGCATTTAAGAGGAGCGGATTTAAAAGAGCGATCATGGCCCCCGGCCGCTGCGCGGCCCGGTGCCAGGTACTCCACGGCCCGGCACCGGTCCGCGGACCGGGGGTTGGGGACCACTGACTTAAGTTACTCAGTTAGTTTACTTTGTCATTGCCCCTCCTACAAGGGAATTAAACGCCATCTTCCGTGTACATTGTAACTATAAAAAATAAAACACACACCCTTCACATTCTATACCATTGAATGGAAACCCGCTGATATTACATTCATATTTCACTATCCAGTAGAATTCAGTATATTTACTGCTCTGGGATAGAAGCTGTTTTTCAGCCTGTTAGTCCTTGTGTTTGTTTTTCTGTACCGTCTGCCAGATGGTAATAGTTAAAAAAGAAGTTTGTAGTTTCTAACCGTCCACTGGTTCCACAGTAATGGTGATTTATAAAGTAGGGAAGTCAATTACATTAAAAAAAGGAAAGTGCTTCAGTATCGAACAAAATCCCTACCGCCCACCATGAAAGCTGGAATGCCCATAAGTGGGCGGTAGGGACCAGGTTGACTACCACTGATATAGATCATATAGAGGAAGGTAGGTAAGTAGATAATGGATGGATGGATACAGACAGATATACTGATAGATAGATAGATAGATAGATAGATAGATGGATGGATGGATGGATGGATGGATGGATGGATGGATGGATGGATGGATGATAGGTAGGTAGGTAGGTAGATGATAGATAGATAGATGATAGGTAGGTAGGTAGATGATAGATAGATAGATAGATAGATAGATAGATAGATGGATGGATGGATGGATGATAGGTAGGTAGGTAGGTAGATAGATGATAGATAGATAGATAGATGATAGGTAGGTAGGTAGGTAGGTAGGTAGATGATAGATAGATAGATAGATAGATAGATAGATAGATAGATAGATAGAGACAGACAGAGAGACATAGACACAGACAGACAGACAGACAGAGACAGGCAGGTAGATAGCTGGGTAGGTAGGGATTGTAGATACGGTAGATAGAGAGGAAGGAAGGAGGGAAGGAAGGAAGGAAGTTTGAGAGAGAAATGAGGACCAGCACTCACCCACGTACAGCAGAAGCTGTTTCTGCCAAGCCTTTTTGGCTGCTTGCCCTCATACCTGCCAGGGTTGTGGTGGGAATAACAGAGTTCATAAGGACTCTTGCCTTGAGCAGGGGGTTGGACTAGAAAACCTTCAAGGTCCCTTCCAGCCTATGGAGAAGGGGAGAAAACATTGCTAGTACGAAGTATAGTTCTGATGTCTTCCATTTTCTCTCTTCGCAGGACATGGAATCCTATGGAGAGTGGAGTCCCCAGAGGGTTCTTGAAGACTCTGGGTCAACTTTGCGCAGGAGAGAAGGGAAGCAGCCGTTCAGAAAGTCCAAGTCCTGGGCGGATAAATGGTGACCCTGGACGAAGCAGAAGCAACAGTCAAAAGAGGGGGGGCTATGGGGTTTCAAAGCGGAGGAAGTGACTGTGAGAGATTTTAGAGCAGAGAGACGCACAGTTTCTCCACAATACCCCCGAGGAGAAGAGGGCTACTAACTTCAAGCAACCGCAAGAGTCCTGGCTGCCACCATCAGGGAGGCCCTGCCATCAGCGCAAGGCATTTCCCCTTCACTTGCATCTTGGGAAGAGCATCAGCAGCAGAATGACGAGGATGGTCCCTGCTGGAACTAGCCATTCTCCAGCCAAAAGAGGAGAGAGAAACATGCTTCTGATTAGATTGGAGGCTGCTCTCCAGGACTTCACAAATGCTGATTCCCCTGATGTAGAAAGTGCTGAGCAGAGGAAGCCCCTCCCCACCATGCTGGGACTTCATTTAGAGGACATCCTGGCTCTCCCAGGTTCATACTTTCTTCAGACAAATGGTCTTCAACACCAGATGTTACAAATCCATCTGGCGTTGATGCTACCTGGGGAGGGAATGGAGATTTTATAGTATTCTTCCCCTGGAGTGGGGGGGGGGGGGGGCAATCCAGATTTTATAGTATCCTTCCCCTGGAGTGAGGAGGGAATGGAGATTTTGCAGTATCCTTCCCCTGGAGTGGGGAGGGAATGGAGATTTTCCAGTATCCTTCCCCTGGAGTGAGGAGGGAATGGAGATTTTGCAGTATCCTTTCCCCTGGAGTGAGGAGGGAATGGAGATTTTGCAGTATCCTTCCCCTGGAGTGAGGAGGGAATGGAGATTTTGCAGTATCCTTCCCCTGAAGTGAGGAGGGAATGGAGATTTTGCAGTATACTTTCCCCTGGAGTGGGGAGGGAATGGAGATTTTGCAGTATCCTTTCCCCTGGAGTGAGGAGGGAATGGAGATTTTGCAGTATCCTTCCCCTGGAGTGAGGAGGGAATGGAGATTTTGCAGTATACTTTCCCCTGGAGTGGGGAGGGAATGGAGATTTTGCAGTATCCCCTGGAGTGAGGAGGGAATGGAGATTTTGTAGTATCCTTCCCCTGGAGGAGGGAATGGAGATTTTGTAGTATCCTTCCCCTGGAGTGGGGGTGGGGCAATGGAGATTTCATAGCATTCTTCCACTGGAGTGGGGAGGGGATGGAGATTTTGCAGTATCCTTCCCCTAGAGTGGGGAGGGAATGGAGATTTTGCAGTAACTTTCCCCTGGAGTCAGGAGGGAATGGAGATTTTGCAGTATCCTTCCCCTGGAGTGGGGAGGGAATGGAGATTTTGCAGTATACTTTCCCCTGGAGTGAGGAGGGAATGGAGATTTTGCAGTATCCTTCCCCTGGAGTGGGGAGGGAATGGAGATTTTGCAGTATCCTTCCCCTGGAGTGGGGAGGGAATGAAGAATGGGACTCCCTGCAATTTAATTTCAGGAGAAGCAGCTAGAGCTTGTGGTGAATCTGAATCAGACTGAGCTCACAGCAGTCCCTAAAACTGAAACCTTGAGACCGTCTCTGACATCCTGGATGGAAGATTGCAGTTTTTGGGCAATAATTGGAAAAGAGCCATTGAACTCAGCAGGGAAGAAGTAAGGGAAAGAACAGAAGACTTTAAGAGGGAAAGGAGATGGGGGAAGGGGAGAGGAGGGGGGGAAACAGGAGAGGAGGATCTCACCAGGCTTAAAATTGACTCAGCCTTCCATCCTTCAGAGGATCCAGATTGTTGGGGGAAAGAGGCTGACTCTGTAAACCTTAGAGAGGGGGGCTGCAGAAGCACCGTGAAGCAGGATATACGTCTAAGAGCTATTCCTAGTTTTTAATTTTTCCAGAACAGAGGAATTCAGAACTCAACCCATTTTTGCCCACCTCTTTCCTCTTCTGGGCTGGCAAAGGAGGGGGGGGGGGCTACCTGCCTGGAGCTCCACACCTATTAGAAAACCTGGTCACCCTGTGCAAGGATGACTCTCTAGAGAGCAGCCAGGTCTCTGACTCTCAAAGGGAGCTCCAAGTCAGTCCTTCTGTACCAATAGGCAAGGAGGGTTATGATCGGAGTCAGGCACACAAGACACTGGCTAGAAATCCTAAGAGGAGCTGTGTGGGTCCCATAACCAAATGTGGGCCTCCTGCCCAGATGTTTTTAAGGTCAGTCAAGGGTGGCTCAGTAGCTAAGACACTGAACTTGTTGATCAGAAAGCTCAGCAGTTTGGCGGCTTGAATCCCTAGTGCCGTGTAACAGAGTGAGCTCCCGTTACTTGTCCCGGCTTCTGCCAACTTAGCAGTTCGAAAGCATGTAAAAATGCAAGTAGCAAAAATAGGAGATGAGCACCGCCCCCTACAGTCAGGAACATATGTGCGAGGGGAACCTGTACCTTTACCTTAAGGGATGCTTCAGTTTAAAGGAAGGGACCTTCCCAAGCAGAGCAGAAAGAGAAGAGCTCAATTGTTGGGGATGCTGAGTGAGAATAAAATGTTGGAGGGGATGGAGCTCCAGTGCAGACCCCCCCCCCTCATTCTACCTTTCTCCCTCCTTCCTCTCTAGGCTCTCCCTCACACTCCCTGAGCTACTTCTACCTGCAACTGCCAGTGCCCAGCCAGGGGCTGCCTCCATCCTTCCTTGAGTTCTACTTGGATGACCAGCCCATCGCTCGCTTTGACAGCCTCACCAGGAAGATGGAGCCTTTGGTGCCCTGGATGGAGGAGGCTGAGAATGAGACCTTTCTGCCCTTTGAGTCGGTCTTCAGAGCCAACCTGGAGAAATTATCAAAACTGGACCGCAGTGCTGGAGGTGAGCAGAGCCAGTGGCATCTTTGGCAAGCAATGCCTGCAGGGGACATACTAGTGAGATTTTCTTTCCTAAAAAGAAAAGACACCCCACTCCGCACCCCCTCGACCCCCAATAATCTCCCTCTCTTAGAAATTCTTCAAGGCCTGACCCCAGCCGAAAAGGGTTGACTGAAGTAGAAGATATTTCTCCCTGTGTGATAAAGATTGGAGGGAGAAATCAGGTTTCTCTCCCCAAGTGGGAAGTTTGAGGGAAGGGATAAACTCTCATGATGTGTAGGAAAAAATCCCTGGACCCTTTTCATTCACCGCTCTCTGGGTCTCTTTCAGGACTTCACATCTGGCAGGTGAATTTGGGCTGTGAGCTCTGGGAAGACGGAGGCAAAGCAGGGTTTTTGCACTATGGCTACGATGGGATGGACTTCATCAGCTTCGACAAGGGGACCCTGAGATGGGTGACAGCTCAGCACCAGGCCCAGAAGGTCAAGGAGGAGTGGGAGGAGGATCCAGGATGGTCCAAGACAAATAAAGTCTTTCTGGAGGAAACCTGCATTGAGGCGCTGCAGAGATACCTGTCCTACAAGAACAAGACTCTGCAGAGGATTGGTGAGTGGCAACGCTCTATTGAGTATGTTTCTGCTGCCTTCCCTCCCCCTATATTATCTCTAGCCTACACAGCCAAGCCACCATTTGCAGAAAAGGGTCAGTCAGTATCCCACATCACATTACAGAAGGAAAATAATCTTTAATTCTCCCCAAAATAAATTATTCAGGAAAAAAAACTACCTGAGCAAGAAATTAATGCTGAAGGTCTCGTTCTGTTTCTGATTTCTATCTGGAACCACTTGAGCAAATTCAATTGGGGGGGAGGGGTACAATTAAATCAAACCCTTTCAATTTGAGAGCTTTACCCCAAATTTTATGCAACCCTTTCAAAAATACATCTAAAGAGCTTCAATGTCACATCTTGGAGGCTCCCAAAAGGTTCAGAGGAGGAGTTGGAGCAGTGGAACAGGATGGACAGAGTAGGCCCTCCCTGTTATTAAATCATCTTGACAGAAAAAGTAGAAATCCCAGGAACTCTGTTGTTGCTTCTTCTGCAGAGCCTCCAGTGGGGAAGGTGACTAGCAAGGTGGTGAACGAGAGACTGGAGGTCCTCATCTGCCAGGCCTTTGGCTTCTACTCCAGGGAGATCTGGACCACGTGGACAAGGGACGGAGAGGTCTGTGAATACGAGACCCTCCATAGGAACGTGGTCCCCAACTCGGATGGGACCTATTATGTCTTGCTCAGCATTGAGATTGACCCCAAGGAGAGGGACCATTTTTGGTGTCGCCTGGAGCACGAGGGATTGCAGGAGCCTCTGGTGTTGTCTTTCAAGGAGGAAAGAGGTGAGAAAGTGATGGGTTAATGTAGAAGTAAACTTAGTGTAGAAGTAAACTTTACATCAGTGTTTGAAAAGGGAAGGGAGAGTTTTCTGCTGCATCCTTTCATGTTTTCAGGTGATGAGTAGGAAATATAGCTCTGCATTTAGCAATGCGAGAGAAGTGATTTCTGCCAGAAGAGTTGGAATTGATATCTTAATAGCAAAAGTATGAAGATATGAAGATATATGAAATGATATGATAAATGAGATGATTGGTTGTGGCTCTTCCTTCTGCCTTTCAAGGCCATCCCCTCCATCCTTAGAGCAGTGAGGATACTCGTGTGCCAAAATCGTGTGCACGCGTGTGACAGCATACATGTGAGTGCCTACACCTATAATGCAATGCACTCCCCCAAAAAATTGTAACGATCCCCCCGTGCCCCATTCTGGGCCTAGCAGGTCTCCCAGAAGCCTCCTGGGACCAAAAACGGACTGCATGCAATCCCCTTCCCTCCCACCCATGTGTGTCCATCTCCCACATGTGTGGCAGAGACTCAAAAGTCAGCTGGCCAGCGGGAGGTACATGCACATGTGCAGTGGAGCTGAGCTGGGTGACAGCATCCATGGTATTCAGCTGGCTAGCTTCCTGTCAGAGTGTGAAAGTTCATGACTTGCCACTGAGAAGTGAGTAGCTGGCTGCGCTGCGCAGGAGAGCCATGCTGCGCAGAAGACCCCTCAGTGCCTGATTCAGGTCAGCACCAGCCGCGTTCCCCTTCGTGTTGGCTCAGGAAAGAGCCGGAGCAGCCGTCTCTGGATGCAGAGAGGGAAGAGTTCCTGAGCCCTGCACAAGGAGAGCCCTGTGCAGCGCAGGAGAACTGGAGCTCTTCCCTCCCTGCACCCAACCAGCTGCTGCTGCTGCTCCCCATCCCCCTCCTTCCTGTGCCAATGCGAAGGGGATCGTAGTTCACACTGACCTGGCACTGAGGAGTGTCCTGTGCAGTGTGGCTCCCCTGCGCTGCATACCCAGTTACTCACCTCATTGAGGAACAGTGACTGAAAAATGCCCGCATGGGAGGCCGGCTGGACTGTCCTGCTGGGAAGCCCATCAGTCTTCTGGCACCCCTCCTTCCACCGCGCGGGGGACCCAAGCCGCTCCTTCCCTTCTGGCCAGCTTCTCGCCGGCCTCTCCACGGAAGGCTCCTCGGTGACCCCTGTGAAAAGGTCGTTCGACCCAAACAGGTTGGGAACCGCAGGACTATTGTATATGGAGGTATTCAATAGAAATGACAGGGAGTGGAAACAATGTTTTCCTTTCTGGGGGAAATTATTTGATGGGATAAGTTCAATATTCAATATCCTTTTCAGTAGGGGAGGCTGGCCATTTCTCAGCTCAACAAGGTAGACCAGAGTAAGAAACCAATGTCATTTACATTAAGTACTTCCTTCATTATAAAATGATAGTGACAAAATCTTGCAATCTGAACATGCCTCACCTTCCCCCCGTTTATCTTCACCTGAACTAAGGAGAAGCTGGACATATTTACTTACCGTATTTTTCAGAGTATAAGATGCACCTTAGTTTTGGGGGAAGAAAATAAGAAGAAAAAAGATTCTGCCTCTGCCTACCAGCATCCATAGTATTCTAGCTTCCTGTCCTTGTGTGAGAGTTCATGTCTTGGAGCACATATTAACAAGGTCAGCCAATGAATAGGCGCAGCAACTAAGTCAGCCAACGAAGGCTATTTGGACTCTGAAACAGTATTTGCTATGTGAGCAACAAGGAGACAGGAAGGAGCTTGGTTTAGCTGAGAACTGAAAGTGAAACTGCTTGTGTTTTGCTTGTATTTACTGCTACCTTGGAAAACCTGCTTTTGGTATTGTATTGTATATTATTATTATTTTGAATCCTGCTGAATCAGTTACCTGTGTGTGCTTTCTGAATGTGATTGCTGCTGCAAATGCTGACCAGCCGGGTTAGCTTCAGCACTTATTGCAGTCTGATTCAGCACAGCTGATTGGCGGGTGGATGGGACCGCAGAATACCCCCAATTAGCTATTCCAGGCTGCAGGGATTGCCATAGACCATCACTGCCTCCATGCCTTGGGTTTTTGGCTTCGGGGTGGGGGAGCTATATTCTGTGCATAAGATGCATCCAAATTTTCACCCTCTTTTTGGGGGGGTGGGAGGTACGTTTTATATTCCAAAAATACAGCAATTTAATTACTTGACCCAGGCTTTAGCCCCTTCCTCCCTTATCTGACTGCTGCTTCGGTTGTGGTTCTTCTTTCTGTCCTCCAAGGCTATTCCATCTGATCTTGGTGGGCTTTAGGCAGTGCCCCCCCTAAAGGAAGCCCCTCCCCTCCAATGCTGAAGAGGGAATATCTTTGAAGAAGAAGAGCTTCCTTCAGGTAGAGACACTTCCTGGAGACCAGCAGAAGTTGGGAAATGCTTCCATTGCTCAGCATCTCCACTTCTGGGAACTCAGGATCTGTCTACTCTAATTGTAATTCTGTGTCTCTTTCTTTAGCTACAGGGTGGCATATTCTTGTGGGAACTGTAGTATGTGTAATTTCTGGAGCTGTGATTTTCTCCCTGATGGGTAAGTGAAACAAACACTTCCACTCACCCCCACCCTGGGTCTTTCTGTGTTGACTGAGTTGGTGTGAATGTGAGAGAATCTCTCTGAGAGTTTCAGCCATGACTCCCCACGAGGCTCTTCCCCACAAACAGCATTTGGACCAAGAGTCAGAAAGGAAGAAGAAGCTAGGCAGCCATTTTTTTTCAATTGACTGTAAATCTCAGAACGTTTCACCTTCCTCTCCGCTGGGAGGAAGTCTCTTTGGCCTTAATAGATTGACTTCAGAGGGGCAAATATCTGGGGCTGAAGAATCAAAGGAAAGTCCCATAAATGACCTGGAAAGCCCTGGACCAGTGATGGCTAACCTTTTTGCCATTGCGTGCCAAAAGCTGGGGAGTGCAGGGAGGTCGTGCGTGGGCATGGCCACACCCATAATTCTATGCACGCGAACCCCTGCATATGCATATGTGACCCCCTGCACATGCGTGAAGGACCCCAGCCCTTGCCCCGCTTTTGGCACTTGGACCCATTTTTCACCCTCCCCTGCTTCAGAGGCTTCCTAGGAGCCTGGCGAGGGCAAAAACGGCCTCCTCTCCCCTCCCCCCCAGAGGCCCTCCGGAAGCTTCAGGAGGCTTCCCGAACTTCCGGTTTGCGTGTTGGGTTGTTTTTTGTCCTCCAGAGGCTTCAGGGAAGCTCAAAAATGGCCGAAAATTAAAGGCGAAGTCAGCTGGCCAGTGCGTGCATGCATGCTGGTGCTGTCAGGGCAATGCCTCGCATGCCCTAACAAATGGCTCCGCATGCTACCTGTCACACTCGTGCCATAGATTCACCATCCCAGTTCTAGACAATCCATAATCCTGTTCCTGAATAAGATCCATGTGCCATCTCACCTGGCAAGAGAGACCTTCAGGGAATCTCTGGTGGCACTGGGGGTGGGGGGTGGGGGAATGTGTGGAGGAGCTCCATGTCCTCTGCCCCTGCTTGCAATCACACCTGGGGACAGACAACAATGGGGGAAGTAGAAGAAGCTGCTGCTTGCTCTGTCCCTACTTAGAGCAAAAGTAATGAGAGGGAGGATGGATGTGGGAAGTGTCCCCTCAGTTGAGCTCATCCAAATGTGGTTCAACATATCCAAGCGATTCTCTCAGCAACAGTGAAGAAGTGCTTTGCCATTTCCTTCTTCCTGGATGGGCCTTTCGACTTGTTTGCAATTTATGTTGCTCATTTGTCAGTGCAAGTTCTAAGCCAATCAGAGCCATCTTAGCTTTGCAAGATTAAGCAAGATCTCTGGCTATTGGAGCTGGCCGGGTTGGAAAGAGAGGCTTTGGAATATAAATCAAAACAAATGAGAATTCCAAGTGTGGAATCTATGGGGAGGACCATCTGTCTTGTACCAAATAACAAGATTCCCAGAGATTTAGCCTCATTGCTTAAGAGTAATTGATGGTGATTTAATAGGTTTTATTGGGAGCATCCCCATGATTGAGCCAACTTTCAATGGTTTTAGTCAGAGGTGGTATTCAGCCGGTTCTGACCA
This sequence comes from Thamnophis elegans, assembly GCF_009769535.1. Lineage (NCBI taxonomy): Eukaryota > Metazoa > Chordata > Lepidosauria > Squamata > Natricidae > Thamnophis > Thamnophis elegans. The sequence goes on along the minus strand of NC_045542.1, from coordinate 169,201,685 downwards.
GTTCTAGAGAACCGGTAGTAGAAATTTTGAGTCATTCAGAAAACTGGTAAATACCATCTCAGGCTGGCCCCACCCTCACCTATTCTCTGCCTCCCGAGTCCCAGCTGATCAGAAGGAAATGGGGATTTTGCAGTACCCTTCCCCTGCCATGCCCACCAAGCCATGGCACACCCATCAAGCCACGCCCACAAAAGCAGTGGTAAAAATTTTGGAATCCCATCACTGGCTTTAGTCGTGGTGGATTGTGATTTCCCATGAAAGCTTTAATAGGAGCAAGAATGGTTTCAAATTGATTATTTCTCAATAACACCCAGGAATGTTCCTTTTCATTTCCCTGTGGCCAGCAACGTTTGACAGCCAACAGTTTTGCCTTTTGTCCATAACGAACAGATGGCAGCACTAATTCAACTTTCTCAAGGTGCTGGGTTATAATCCAGACTTAGAAGTCTTCCAGAGGTCTTCAGCATGAGTCTGTCTCCATCTGAGGCAGGAGCTGCTGACCCCAAAATTAGCCAGCTGTCCTCTCTTTTTCTCATCTCACAGGGAGGTTCTGGAATTGAATTGAATTTATTGCACTTATATGCCGCCCTATTCCCCGGAGGGGACTCAGGGCGGCTCACAATCCAAGTCAGGGAAGGGGATACAGATAAGGGATAAAAAGACAAACAAAACAATACACAATTTAAAAGCACACAACAACCATACCATTCGAGGGGTGGGGCGGCAAAAGCTCTTTAGCCCCAGGCCTGTCAGAACAGCCAGTTTTTAAGGACTTTGCGGAAGGCCTGGAGGGTGGTGAGGGTTCGAATCTCCACGGGGAGCTCGTTCCAGAGGGTCGGAGCAGCCACACAGAAGGCTCTCCGCTGGGTAGTCGCCAGCCGGCATTGGCTGGCGGATGGAATTCGGAGGAGGCCTAATCTGTGGGATCTGATCGGTCTATTGGAGGTAATTGGCAGCAGGCGGTCTCTCAAGTACCCAGGTCCAATACCATGAAGGGCTTTATAAGTGATGACTAGCGCCTTGAAGCGTATCTGAAGACCAATAGGCAGCCAGTGCAGCTCGTGGAGGATAGGTGTTACGTGGGTGAACCGAGGTGCACCCACGATCGCTCGCGTGGCTGCATTCTGGACAAGTCTCCGAATGCTCTTCAAGGGCTGCCCCATGTAGAGCATGAGTCCCTATCAGAAACCAAAGTCTTTGCTTGATGAGTGTCCATCAGAAATACTTTCTTCTCCCTTTAATTGTGGCACAGATAATGAGATTCAATCAGAAGTGATGCTCCAATCTGAAGTAACCTCGGAGGTGAGTCTGATTGTTGTTGAAGTCTATGTATGTAAGATGCAAAACTCTAGGCTTGGGAAATACCCAAGAGCCAAGGCCATTGAAGGGTTGGGTGGGCAACATTCATCCCTAAAGACTTTGTAAGAAGGGATTATGGGCTCCTTGGGGTTCCTCTGGGGCTCTGCGATACTCTCACACCCATCAGCTCTGAGGGAGGAGAATGAGACGAGGAAGGAGCCACGAACAGAAGCTGGGGCTGGGGTTACCTTAGGGAAATGTGGGATTTCTGTCCATGAAGAACTGGAAAGAAATGAGAGAAGGAATGGAAGAATGGAAAAACAAAGGGCGGTGGAGGGGGAGGGCTGTCCAAGAAAAACTTCCCTGGAGATGATGGGCTGCAGGGATAAACTCTATGAGATGGGCACCATACAAGTAGATAGATTAGATGGATAGATGATAGGTAGACAGACAGATAGAAATAGATATATAGATATAGATCATATACAGGAAGGTAGGTAGGTAGGTAGATAATGGATGGATGGATTAATTAATACAGACAGATATACTGATAGATAGATAGATAGATAGATAGATAGATAGATAGATAGATAGATAGATAGATAGATAGATAGATAGATGATAGATAGATAGATTGATAATTAGATAGACAGACCGACAGACAGACAGATTTGCACTTCCTCATGCATAGGTAGGTAGGGATTGTAGATACAGTAGATACAGTAGGTACAGAGGAAGGGAGGGAGGGAGGGAGGGAGGGAGGAAGGAAGGAAGGAAGGAAGGAAGTTTGAGAGAGAAATGAGGACCAGCACTCACCCACGTACACCAGGAGCTGTTTCTGTCAAGCCTCCTTGGCTGCTTGCCCTCATACCTGCCAGGGTTGTGGTGGGAATAACAGAGCTCATAAGGACTCTTGCCTTGAGCAGGGGGTTGGACTAGAAAACCTTCAAGGTCCCTTCCAGCCTATGATTTTATGGTTCTAAGTGGAGAAGGGGAGAAAACATTGCTGGTACAAAGTATAGTTCTGATGTCTTCCATTTTCTCTCTTCGCAGGACATGGAATCCTATGGAGAGTGGAGACCCCAGAGGGTTCTTGAAGACTCTGGGTCAACTTTGCGCAGGCGAGAAGGGACGCAGCAGCCGCACAGAAGGTCAAAGACCTTGACGGGTAAATTGAGGACCCTGGACAAAGCAGAAGCAACAGAGTCAAAAGAGGGTTCCAAAGCAGAGAAAGTGACTGTGGGATCTGTTAGAAGAAAGCCACGCTCAGTTCCTACACAATTCCTCCGAGGAGAAGAGGGCTACTAACTTCAAGCAACCGCAGGAGTCCTGGCTGCCACCATCAGGGAGGCCCTGCCATCAGCGCAAGGCATTTCCCCTTCACTTGCATCTTGGGAAGAGCATCAACAGAAGCAGCAGCAGAATGACGAGGATGGTCCCTGCTGGAACTAGCCATTCTCCAGCCAAAAGAGGAGAGAGAATGATGCTTCTGATTAGATTGGAGGCTGCTCTCCAGGGCTTCTTCCACAAATGCTGAGTCCCCTGATGTAGAAGGTGCTGAGCAGAGGAAGCCCCTCCCCACCATGCTGGGACTTCATTTAGAGGACATCCTGGCTCTCCCAAGTTCATACTTTCTTCAGACAAATGGTCTTCAACACCAGATGTTACAAATCCATCTGGCGTTGATGCTACCTATCCCACCTTTTTCTAATTGACTAAGAAATAAATTGCCGTCTACTTTGTCAACCGTCTTTCTGAAATCTAAGTATACTATTTCCACAGCATTTCACTGGTCCACTAATGTAGTCACTTTGTCAAAGAATGAAATAAAGTTTGTTTGGCATCATTTCTTTTTGACAAACCCATGTTGACTTCTGGTGTTATGTTTGCTTGTTTCTAGGTGTTTGCAGATCAGTTGCTTGATTTTCCTGTTTTCTTATTTTTTTACATGTTATTATTGTTATTTTTGACATTTGTTGCAAGTCTTACTTCATTCTGAGCCTTAGCTTTCCTGATTTCATATTTGCATTTCTGTTGCTATTCTGCCTTAGCTATAAGCCCCTCTCTCTATTTTTTATACTTATTTTTTTGTCTTTAACAGAGAGTTCTTTATTCAACCATTCTGGTTTGTATTTCAAGAGCCATAGTGGCACAATGGTTAGAATGCAGGCTGATTCTGCCAACTGCCAGCAGTTCGATCCTGAACGTCTCACGGTTGACTCAGCTTTCCATCCTTCTGAGATTGGTAAAATGAGGACTCAAATAGGCTGACTCTGTAAACCACTTAGAGAGGGCTGTAAAAAGTACTGTGAAGTGGTATATAAGTCTAAGTGGGAATGCTGTAGCTATTGTAAGTTGCATTCACTACCAACCTCACTCCCCTCCCCCATACACCAGTGGTGGGTTACTGCCAGTTCGACTGAACCGGTAATGGTTTGGCGGCCTGGGTCGCTGAAACCTGCAGTGACCCAGGCCTGCCACACCCCTGAACAAGTTCGCTGGTTGTTTTTTGCTTCTGCGCATGCACAGAACAGTTTTTATTGCACTGCACTGCACACATCAAGTACACACGGCGTGTCCACAAGAAAACCAGCAGTAGTAACTGCCAGAGCCCACCCTTGCCATACACATAAACTGCTTAAAGCTCTATTGCAAGAAAATGTTTACAATTGACTCTGAGTGGTGATAGATTCAGGGGGAAAATATACAGTTTTAGTAAACAAAATGGTTTATTCTGGGTTTTTAAAGGCCATATAACAAGGTGCCTAATGAAAGATTGTTTTTCATCAGTTAAACATAACAACATAAAAAACATTCAGGGTTTTTTGTTTGTTTGTTTAGTTATATAGGAATCTTGCTAATTTGGAACAATTAATAGTAGCCTGATGTCATAGGTTTTATTAGGGAGAGTGGTGTTTTACCTGTTTTTTATTGTTAAGATTTTGTTGTGTTTTAAACTTCCTAATTGGACTGAAAAGCCTCACCCTGTCTCCTTTGGTCTTCTTTAAGAGTTATGAACGTTCTCACACTTCATTGCCCAGTCTTCAAAATAATTTACCCAGGGAAGTCAGTTCAGGCATATATTCCAAGAAGTCTTCTTAGATAATTCTGAGAAAACTTAAAGGTCCCGGCAAGTAAGGAAGTTCCCTAGGAGGCCCTGTATCAGGCGTGCCTCCTTCAAAATCCAAGAAAGGAAACCCCCAACTCCATTGATTTAGAGAAAAAGTACTTTTACTGGATATGAAGTGAAAGCAGTGAAAGTGAATCAAGATCTGAGGCAAAAAGGTGCAAACTTGTACATATCAAACATTTACCCAAATCCCTCCTCCCAGTTACCCCAGCCCAATGTCCAGTCTCCAACCCCCAAGGGTGTCATGTGGGGTGCATCTCCAGGTGGCCTCATCCAGGTAGTATGCAGAGATGGTTGGCCTTGACCAAACCCAAACACGAGCCTTCAGCATGCACAGAAGATGATGAGGACATAACTCGCTTTCAAGATGTCTCCACCAGCAAGATTCCCAAATATCATGAATCCCCTCCCTCCCCATTACTATAGCAGCCAATAGCAAGCAAGCAATATAGAGGCCAACCGCCTGATTGTAATGTATAACCTATACTGGATGGTGGGGCCTTTACTGCCATCCACCTAACAGCTTGCTGTCATCCCTCTTGGGTGAAGAATAAAGAATGTATCCCAAAAGCTGCTAAGAGGTCTCGGAGAACAGGATGGGTGCCTCACTGCTGCCCATCTCAGCTCTTCCACAGGTGTGACCAAGCCTGTCTCAATACTAAGAGTCTGTCATGAAACCAGACTTAAATAGTTCTAGCTAAGTCATTCCCTCTCAGATTTTCATCAAACTATCTTCTCAATCTCCTTCCCAAAAAGGGAAGGTTAGAGATTGGTTGGAACTTATTGTAAACTGGTCCGAGACGGGGGCAACATCCACTCTGTCAGAGAGGCCAACATTTTGACACAGACCCGTCCACAGATTCGCCTCCCTGGCTGCTTTTACAACCCAGGAGGGTATTGGATCCAATAAACAGATAGCTGAGGTGATAACACAGAGGGCCCGAATCACTTCCTCAAATGTCACCAGCTCAAATCCATCCAGACCAGCGGTCGCCAACCTTTAATATGAATTTTTTAAAACAAGTTAATCAGTGCAGTGGGGGACGGAGGAGGCGGGGGGGGCGAGGCAGCAGAGCACAGCAGCGGCGAGAAGCAACACCCCCGCCGCTGTGTCCGACAGGCATCTCACATTTATGTCCGCCATAAACACGAGATGCTTGTCGGACACAGTGGCAAGAATGTCCTCGCCCTGCTGCGCGAGACAAATTGAGTGGAACAAGCCAAGGACAACGTTACTACACCAGAGGCACCCTAAGCAAAAAGGTGCGAAGATATTTCTTTTTGGACTTGCTTATAAAAACGTTTGGGGAACTTGTTTTAAGAATGGCGATAGGACTAAGGAAGTTTTGCTATTGGAGAGACATAGGCTGATAGATTGAAGAATATAATTGAAAATTAGCTAAATCTAATTACTCTTATTTGTAATAGATATAGGTGAATAATAATTGATATTGATAGTAATGTATGTAATGTGGAGTTGATATGATAAATAATAATTGGATATGAGAAAGGAAGGTTGGAAATATTTTTGGATTATATACAAAGGTTATTAATCACAATAATTATCACTATTAAAAAATAAAATAAAATATATACAGTTAAATGTTAATTAATATGGGGAAAATGTTATGATATATGATATAACTACAGAAAGAAGGGAGAATGATAATAAACTATACTGCATGGAAGATGGAATTTTTGGTATTAAATATTATGGATGTTCAGCTAAAATAGGATATGAGGATTTGATGTTAATAGAGGATTTTACAAACAAGTAAATGAAATGTCAGCATGTGGTTATGGATTAAATCTTTGGCATAGTTAAGGATGAAGGATGTTTAAATAACTGTAGTCAACTAAAAGTGGAGGTATAATGATGTCAATATGGTAAACATTTGAGTTAAGATATTTGAATTAATATGAATTAATGGAAGAGATGCACCAAAACATGTTGTAACCAGCTGATATACTTTTTATATATATATATAATATATACCTGTGTTCTTTTTTCTTTTTTCTTTTTTTTTTGTTTTTTGTTCGTTTTTTTCTTCCCTGCCTTGTCTTTTGTTCTTTTTGTCTTTTTTTTCTTCTTTTTTGACCTTTTTTTCCCCACTAGTGTGGGCATGTATTGTTTAAGATTATTATTTTTATTAATATCTTTAAATAATAATTGCAGTCAAATGAAAATGGATATATGATGATGGTGATATGTATGAATATTTGAGTTAAAATGCTCGAGTTAACATGAGTTATGTTTGTTGACTGTGGAGGAGATGCACGAAAGTTTATTTGTGACCGACTGACACACTTTCTATAGCATGTAAAGAAAGATGTTGTACTTGTTTTAAATTAAAAATTAAAAATTTTTTTATAAAAAAAATAGATTTTGGGGCAGCAATACAGAAAAAAAAAAGAATGTCCTCGCCCTGCTGCGCTCCCCCACCTCGCCCCCCGCCTCCTCCATCCCCGTCCGCTGCGGGTGTTCCCTCCCCCCCCAAGCCGTTTCATGAATGTCCGCTAACGAAGAATCGGGCCCCCGCCAGCCCTGGCATGATTCAACCTCTGCTTTTCTTTTTGAGGCACCCTTCTCCTTCTCCCAACTCCCCCTCCCCAAAAAAACATCCCACTTCCAACCGTTTTCCCTCTTTTTATTTATTTTTTTAAAATAAAGGATGACATTGCCAAGCAGAGAGCGACGTGCCAGGGGGAAATGCCAGCCAGACTGAGGCTTTAATGGGCTATGGAGGTGAAGGGGAATTAATTGGGTTGGCTCTTGGTTGGCACCAAGGGTGCCCCGAGCGGGTTTCGTGGGGAGGGGGTGCAGGGGGGGGGGGCTTTCCTGCAACTGGCTGAGCCCTGAATGGAGGCGGCTGTTTTCCTGCGCCTTCTTTATGGCTTTGTCAGCAGCGGGATCACTTAGTGCAGGCGCGATTCATATGCAGATGGAGACGCGGGGAAGCAGGCAGGTTGGCAGGACTTGAAGAAAAGAGGAGGCGGCAGGGGGCGAGGCGGAGGAGCGCAGCAGTGGCAGGGACGTTCTTGCTGTTGCCACGCTCTTGCCTCACCAACCATAATCCTCACCGCACGTCACTGCAGTATATTATACAACCTTTTTATATGCATTTGACTCTGGTCCATAATTTGTTTTACCAAATTATCCTCATTTTGTATGATGCCAATTTTCTGGTCTTTTTTCCATCTAGCCTGTAACTGTCCATACTGAAACCAGGTTTGAATTACCCTTTCCTCTCTTAATACATTCAAAGTCTTTAACTGTGGTACACCTCTTTCTAGGTTAAGAAGCTCTTTATATGTAATTACATCGTGTTTTTGTTCTATACTTTTGTTATATTCTCTATTGCATGTCTGGGTACTGCCCACATAGGTATCTTGTCATTTAACTTATATTGATATTTTTTCCAGATACGCAGTAGAGCATTCCTTAATATGTGGCTTTTAAAAATCTTGTCCACCTTCTTATCATATATTAAGTAAGCATGCCAACCATATACCAAATCGTATCCCTCAATATTCAATATTCTGTCCTCTGTTAAGTTAATCCAATCACCAAGGTGGCGCAGTGGTTAAATGCAGCACTGCAGGCTACTGCTAGATCAGCAGTTCAGCGGTTCAAATCTCACCGGCTCAGGGTTGACTCAGCCTTCCATCCTTCCGAGGTGGGTAAAATGAGGACCCAGATTGTTGGGGGCAATATGCTGACTCTCTGTAAACCGCTTAGAGAGGGCTGAAAGCCCTATGAAGCGGTATATAAGTCTACTGCTATTGCTATTGCTATCACTAATTGTTGATAAAACTACTGCTTCATAGTATAATTTTAAGTTGGGCATTTTCAAACCTCCTCTTTCACGTATATCTTGCATTATTTTAAGTTTTATTCTCGGTTTCTTCCCTGCCCAAACAAAATTAATGCCTTTCTGCCATTCTTCCAAATTTGCATCTTTTTTGAGTATTGGTATCATTTGAAAAAGAAATAGAAACTTAGGCAAAACGTTCGTTTTTACTGCTGCTATCCTTCCCAGCAAAGACAATTGTAATTTTTTCCATTTATTCATCTCTGTCTGTATTTTGTGCCATAATGGTTCATAATTATATAATTTCCCATTTGAGGTTGTAATATAAACTTCTAAATATTTAACCTTTTTTACTATCTCGCATCCTGTTACTCTTTCTAATTCTTCTTTTTGATTTGTAGTCATATTTTTAACTATCATCTTTGTTTTCCCTAGATTTATTTTAAACCCAGATACTTGACCATTTGATTAATTATGTTCATTGTAACTATGGGGATATTCTCTTCCTCCAAATATCTATCTATATCTAAACCTTGTATTTTATCACCAGCGTACAGTCTCGTATAAAAATCTAAAAAATCCTTTTTAATCATATCCTGTTGATAGACTTCTTTACCTTTATACTCTATTTTCTCTATGGTACAAGACTTTTGTTTTTTCCTTAACATATATGCTAACCATCTGCCTGGTTTATTTGCATTGCAAAAAGTATTATGTTTAGCATATAGTAAGTTAGTTGCTACTTGATCTGACATCAACATGTTAAATTGCCCTCGCAATAAAGTAATTGCTTCTTTTGTCTTCTTATCATCTGGGTTAGATATTAGCACCTGCTCTTTCTTTTTATCTCCTCTTCTAATTCCCTTCATTCCCCCCCCCCCCCCCGGTCTGCATCTATATAGGTTATTCAAGTTTATTAAAACACCTCTCATATATGCTTTACTTGCATCCCAAACCATTTCCATGGATGTTCCCTTATGCATGTTAAAAGCAAAATATTCTTTCAGTAGTTTTTTGCATTCTATGACATTTCCCTCGTATCTAAATAAATTTTCATTTAATCTCCAAGACCTCCTAGATCCCTCTCCATATTCCAGTTCTATCCAAACCGGGTTATGATCTGTTAGAGTTCTCGGGCATATCTTCATCTTTTTCACCCTGGAAAGAAAATCATTCGTAATTAATATAAAGTCAATTCTAGAGAAAGATTGGTGCCTATTAGAAAAAAATGTAAAGTCTTGTTCTCGCCAAATATCCCTCAATTCCATATCATCCATTATGACGAAGAAAGATTTAGGCAATCTTGCTCGTGTTTGAGTATTTTGCAAAAGTCCCTTCTTGTCTTTCATAGTGTCCAATACTCCGTTCCAATCACCCAATAATATTCACGATCTATAATCCCATTGTATTAATTTAGTATGGAGCAACTTGTAAAATTTTTCTTTTTTTAAGAGAACTTTTTTATTTTTCTTTAAAAAAAAAAGCACAAATATGTCATCATTTGTCAATCATTAAGACATTGAAGTACAATTTTTTTTTGTTGTGTATACCCCTCCCTCCCTCCACCCCCCCATCCCCCCTCCTCCTTCCCCCCCCCCGACTTCCCAGAACCCATACACGGTATGGATTTTTAACTAACACAGTCTAAAATCTATTGAGAAAAAAGAAATAAAGAAATTAATGACATTCTAGATTGAACTTAGCTTCTTCTTACTGAACTGACTTTTAACAGTTTAAATCATTTCTGATCTTAAGCATAGGCTAACTGGAATTTCTTAGTCCCGTATTTATTTTGTATATAGTCAATCCATTTTTTCCAGTCTCGTTTATATCTCTCATTTGAATAATCTTTGAGATATGCCGATATTTTAGCCATTTCAGCTAAGTTTGTTACTTTCAATGTCCATTCTTGGATTGTAGGCAAGTCTTCCTTCTTCCAATATTGCGCCACCAACAGTCTTGCTGCAGTTATCAGGTGCAGAATCAAATTGGTCTCTACCACTGTAAAATCAGTACATATACCTAGTAAAAATAACTGAGGAATAAACTTTATCCTTCTTTTAAAAACATTTTGCATGACCCACCATATTTTTATCCAAAATGCCTTAACCTTTTGGCAGGTCCACCATATATGATAATATGTAGCATCGAGAGAACCACACCTCCAACATTTAGGCTGTACATTCGGATACATAGAAGCCAACTTTTTAGGATCTAAATGCCATCTGTAGAACATCTTGTAAAAATTTTCTCTCAGATTTTGAGCTTGTGTAAATTTCACATTTCTTACCCAAATTCTTTCCCATGTATCCAACATTATTGGTTCCTCAATATTTTGAGCCCATTTTATCATACAATCTTTAACTAATTCTGTTTCCGAATCCATCTGTATTAATACATTATATATCCTCTTTATATGCATTAAGCTTTGATCTCTTATTTGTTTAAACAGATTATCCTCAACTTGAATAAAACCAATTTTTTGATCTATTTTCCACCTAGCCTGTAATTGCCCATACTGGAACCATGTTTGAACTACCTTCTCCTCTTTTAATACCTCTAAAGATTTTAATTGTAATACCCCCCTTTCCGAGGTAAGAAGCTGTCTGTAAGTAAATCTGTCCTGTTTTTGTGCTGTATTCATATTTTCAATTGCATGTCTAGGAATTGCCCACATGGGTATCTTGTCATTTAATTTATATTGGTATTTCTTCCAAACCCGCAATAAAGCATTTCTTAAAATATGACTTTTAAAGTTCTTATCCAATTTTTTGTTGAATAACAGGTAAGCGTGCCAACCAAATACCAGATCGTGTCCCTCAATGTTCAATATTCTATCATTGGTTAAATGAATCCAATCACTAATTACAGATAATGCCACTGCATCATAATATAGTTTTAAATTAGGTAGTTTCAGTCCTCCTCTCTCACGTACATCTTGCATTATTTTCATCTTTACCCTCGGCTTCTTTCCTGCCCACACAAATTTGTTGATACCCTTCTGCCATTCTAAAAGGTTCGCATCTTTTTTAAGTATAGGTAACATTTGGAAAAGAAATAAAAATTTTGGTAAAATGTTCATTTTCACTGCCGCTATCCTGCCCAGCAAGGATAAGTGCAATTTCTCCCATTTTTTCATCTCTGTCTGTATGCTATGCCAAAGTGGTTCATAATTATGCTTATATAACTTCCCATTTGAAATTAAAATGTTAACTCCAAGATATTTGACTTTTTTAACTACCTCACATCCTAGCATCACTCCTAATTCTTCCTTTTGTTTAATATTCATATTTATAGCTAATGTTTTGGTTTTTCCTAAGTTTATTTTAAAGCCAGACACTTGACCATATTGATTAATCGTATTCATTAAAACCATACTGGATTCCTGCGGTTGTTCCAATATTATGACCAAATCATCCGCAAAAGCGCGGACTCTATATTCTTGCTGCCTAATCTTGATCCCTTTTAAACCATCCAAGCCCCGTATTTTATTCAACAATACTTCCAAAGTTATAATAAACAATAATGGGGACAAAGGACAACCCTGTCTTGTACCTTTTCCAATTTGAATAGAGTCTGTTAAACTTCCATTGACTATGATTTGTGCTGTTTGCTGTTGGTATATTGCTTTAATTGACTGTAAAAAATTATCTCCTATCTGCATTTTTTGCAATATCTTCAGCAGAAATTGCCAGTTAACTCGATCAAAGGCCTTCTCAGCATCCAAAAATATAAACGCAGCAGGGATCTGGTTGTTCTTTCCCAAATATTCGAATGCATTAATAATTAATCTGACATTACTTTTCATCTGTCTCCCTTGTATAAAACCTGTTTGGTCCGTATGTATCAATTGTTGAATGACCAACATTAACCTATTTGCTAATATTTTAGTAAAAATTTTATAATCTACATTCAGTAATGAAATGGGTCTATAATTTTTGGGTTGAGTAGTATCTTGATCTTCTTTGGGTATCAAAGATATAAACGCTGTCTTCCAAGATGGAGGGACTTTACCTTCCGTTTGAATCATATTAAATAATTCTCTAAGAGGTTCTACCATTTCTAACTGTAAGTTTTTATAGTAAACCGCTGTCAAGCCATCTGTACCTGGTGCTTTCCCTGGCTTTAATTGCTTAATTACCTGCAGGATTTCCCCCGAGGTTATTGGTTGATTCAATTTTTGCCTGTGTTCTTCTCTAACTGAAGGTATTTTCTCCTTGTCTAAATATTTGTCTATGTCTAAACCATTAATTTTATCCCCTTTATACAGTTCTGTAAAAAATTCCCAGAAAGCCTTTTGAATCTCTTCCTGTTGGAACACCTCCTTCCCTCTGTAAATCAGTTTAGATATATTTCGAGTTTTCCTTTTTTTCCTAATCTGATAAGCTAACCATCTGCCAGGTTTGTTTGCATTACAAAAAGTATTGTGTTTTGCATATAATAAATTAGTAGCTACCTGGTCAGAGATCAACATGTCAAATTGAGATTTTAATATGTTAATAGTTTCCTTAACCTTTGTATCGTCTGGTTTCCTTGTTAACTCCAGCTCTTTTCTCTTAATTTCCTCTTCCAGTTCTGTTCGTTTTAACCCTTGCTTATTTCTATGTGTTTTATTTATATTCATCAAAACTCCTCTCATATACGCTTTGCTTGCATCCCATACAAATTCCATAGATGTACCCTTATTCATATTCAAAACAAAATATTCAGATAGTAATTTTTTACAATCATTAATATAGTTTTCATATCTAAATAAATTTTCATTCAGTCTCCAAAACCTTCTTGCCTGCACTACCCTTCCCAACTCCATCCAAACTGGGTTATGGTCCGAAAGGACTCTAGCTGCAATCTTTGTTTTCTTGACCCTAGAAAGCAAATCATTAGTGGTTAGAATAAAATCAATCCTTGAAAGGGATTGATGCCTGTCCGAGAAGAAAGTGAAGTCATATTCCTCTGCATTTCTTTCTCGCCAGATATCTCTCAATTCAAAATCATCCATAATGTCAAAGAAGGATTTGGGTAACTTTGCTCGCATCTTGGTATTTAGGCGGGAAATCTTCTTATCTCTCTTAGTGTCTATCACTCCATTCCAGTCACCCAATAGTATACAGGAACTGTAGTCCCACTGTACTAATTTAGCATGAAGATTTCTATAGAATCTATCTTGCTGTTGATTGGGTGCATAAATTCCCAAAAGTAATGTCTTTTTCCCTTCTAAGATTAAGTCTAAAGCAATATATCTTCCGAAGGGATCTGCTTCTATTAATTCAGCTTTCATGTAAAATTTTTCTTGTTGTTGATTGGGAGCATATACTCCCGTTAAGAGTATTTTCTTTCCTTCTATTAATAGTTCAATTGCAATATATCTTCCTTGGGGATCTGCTTCAATTAATTCAGCCTTTAAGTCTTTCCTTAAGTATATAACTATACCATTTTTCTTCTCCAGAGCAGATGCCACAAAATGTATTCCCAATCTTGCATTCATCAAATATTTCTGGTCATTTGTTCTAATGTATGTTCCTTGCAAACAAATTACATCATTTTTAAATTGTTTCAAATGGTGAAATATTTTTTTCTTTTTTGTGGTGAGTTTAAGCCATTAATGTTCCAGGTTAGACATTTAATTGTCATCTTCAGTCCCCTGAAGCTTTTTAAGAGCCGCCTGGAAATCCTGCTGGAATTTCTTCTTCAGTCTGGCTCCCCCCACAGATTCTGTATTTGTGTTTGTAGTTTCTTGGATTGTTGTCTGAACTTGTTGCATCTTTAGTTCTTGTGGCACTTGTGGTGCTTGTGGTGCTAGTGCTTGTGGTGCTGGTGCTGGTGACTGTTACGGATCAGCTGATTCCTCAACTCTTGGTTTTTTGGAGAAGAAAGTGGTCATACTCTATTGCCTCTTCTTCATTATGCTAAGTAATACTAATTGCCTGCCAAAGAAATAAAATTGAGCAATACAGATTTCCTTTTTCTAAAATGTAGTGTGTAGATAACTGCAGGACATTTCACACCCACACCCACACAAACTATGACAGTGCCAGGAAAATACCAAAAAATAAGAATTCCCAGCTCGCGGCTTTTGCGAGCTGGCATAAGCTAGCCTCCCAAGTCCCACCGCCCCCCCCCCCTCGCACTTAGTTGCTTACCTGAGGGAAGCAGCAAGCTTCTGGAAAGTGAAGGGAGTTGAAATGGAGGACCCGGTCAGCAAGCGTGATGTGACAGCTGCTCGGGAACGAAAGACTCTTTTCAAAAGAGAAGTCTCCAAAAGAGAAAGACTCTTTTCAAAAGAGGAATGTTGGCCATTGGCGCCATGCTTTTAAATGGGTCACCTCCAGCCTGCTCATTGATTGGCTGGACTCCAGCCAATCAGTGAGCGGCGTGCTGGGCTAGCCTTGTTTAGTGCAGACGGGCAGGGGAGCGAGCAAGCTGCGACAGGATGGCAAGGGTGATCGAGCGACAGGGCCGGGGGCAGGCGTTCCGGAAGTTTCTTCCGGGTCCTCCGGTCGAACCTCCTCTCACCGGCTCACTGAATTTCACGAACCGGTTCGCCCGAACTGGTGCAAACCGGCAGAAACCCACCACTGATGTGTGTGTTTCACCCACTTTTGTAGCTTCAATTTTCAGCTCCGTTGGGTCATGGATTTATAACCAGAGAAAGGACTGAAGAAAGGCAGGGAAAGTGAGAGGATGCTGTGGGCTTCCCTCCTGCCCGATGCCACCAAAGGCTGAAGATTCAGGAGAGACCCAAACTTCCAGCAGACCACTTTCACTCGCTGTCTTCGGGATTGAGACTTGCTTTCTTGGCGCCCCAATGGCCAGCCCGCTGCCTCTCCCTTCTAGACTGTGCTACGGACTTCCCAACGTCACAGAGGAAGGAGCGGGAGCCCTGGAGCATTGGCATCCTTGCCACCCTGCACTTACACCGCCTTTCATGTCCCATCTCAATTCTCGGGCAGCAGCCTCGGTTTGTATGAGTGGATACTGGCCACAGCGTTCTCCGGACGGGAACAGAGGAAAGGCCTCCTTCCACCCCGGGGGAGATAAATGAGGCTGACCCGCCTCTGCTGAATAGAGGCCAAACCTAAGCACAGTACACAAAATTTTCTGCTACAGTGTCCTACCTGTCAATGACTTCTTCAGCTTCAACCTCAATAATACTTGGGCAAACAATAGATACAAACTCAAGGTAAATTGCTCCAAACTCGATTGCAGAAAATATGACTTCAGCAACTGAGTGGTCAATGCCTGGAATGCTCTACCTGACTCCATTGTTACATCCTCAACACCCCCCCCCCAAACTTTAACCTTAAATCCATGATGGCACCCTCTCTGATGTCACACAAGTCGTCACCCCAGTTCAGCTCTACTGCGCATGCATTCACACCAGCTGGCCTTTGGGTCTCTACTGTGCATGCATGGGGGGATGGGGTGCATGCAGGGCAATCATGCATGCATGTGCAGGTGTGAGGGGGGGTCACGTATGCATGGGGGATCGGGGTCATGCACACATGTGGAAGGGTCGGGGCAAGAAGGGGATTGTGGGTGCATGTACAGGGCATGGCACAGGGGTGCATGCACAGGGGTGTATGCGTGGAGGGGTACATTGCATTTTGGGGGTTCAGGCATTTTGGGCACTCAGTATGGAAAAGGTTAGCCGTCATGGCGTTAAACTGTTTTACTGTTGACCTCCCCGCATTCCTAAGAGGTCTGTAAAGGGGGTGTGCATAAGCACATCAGTGTGTCTACTGTCCTTGTCCCACTCTCCTCATTTATTTCTACCCATTTCCTTTGTTCATGTCCATGTTTATACTTATACCTGCTATCTTGTACATTTTTGAATAGACAGACAGACAGACAGACAGACAGATCACTTGCCCCAGAATATGACCAAGCCCCTCAAGACCTCCACAGAGGCTCAGGGGAAAGGACAGGGTTGGTTCCCCACCTATGTTGGCATAGTGGCTATGGGAGCAATCTGGGGGCCTTCAACTTCCAGGAAGGTGTCAAATGAAGCTGCTCTCAGCTGCTCTCGGAAGCTCTGAAGATGAACATCTGTGCTTTCTCTTCTTCCGTTGCCCTGCCCCCCCCCCCCACCATTTTTAGTGGTTTGGGTATTTCTCTTTGTGGTTGCGGTCTCTGAGGTTGGCACAGCAACAACAGATGTGAAATTGTGCTGGTATGTAAATCAGGGGGGAAGAAAAATGGTGCCCCAGACAACGTATGAAACAATGGACACCAGGATGCCCCTCCCCCAATCCTGCAAAAAATAAATCCACCAAAGAAAGAGTTTGTCTAGATTTGATTCTTCCTGCCATAAGGACCTTTCCGTTCCTTGGGACTCTTCCAACTTCCAGGCGCAGGGATTTCCAGGTGGTGAATTGGGCGTGGGGGACAGTGAGACCCTTGAAGAAGGTGGCAAAATATCTACATAAAGAATCTAGACCAGGGAATCAAATTTGCAGATGACACCAAGCTGGCAAGAATACTCAAACACTGCAGAAGATAGGAGTGTCTGCAAGATTCACAGGACCTTACAGACCTGAACACTGGGCCCTATCTAAGAAAATGAAATTCATTGTGGAGAAAAGGAAAGCCTCTACCGAATGCACAGGAACAGATTAGGTGAAACGTGGCTCAGTAGCAGTAACTGTGAGAGGGATCTTGGAATCCTAGTGGACAATCACTTAAACATGAGTCAGCAGCCAAAAAAGTCAAAGCAACCCTCAGTTGCATTAACAGGGATAGAATCAAAATCACATGGAGTTTAGTACCACTTTATAAGGCCTTGGTAAGACCACACCTGGAATAAGTCTGTAGCAGGGACGTGCAGGCACTACAGGCAGGGGAGGCGGGGCCTCACCAGTCTCCTGAGGAAAAGGAAAGAATTTTAAAGAATTTTTAAAAAAATAATTAAAGCCAATGTAGTTACTACCAGACTCCAAGTCACAGTGACTTGGAATCTGCTTAGTGTTAACTATAGGAGGAGGTGAGAGAACTATGGGCCTCCTTTGCATAAGGAATTTTTTGCCTTTTAAAACTTAAGCAAGGGTTAAAAAGCGAAAAATTTAATATACAAAGGAGGCACTGATTCTCCCACCTCCTGATCTGGGAGCAGCGAATCACGCATTGTTGAAGTAGAGCATGCTTACGTTGGGTGGGTTATTTCGGAGGGCTCGTTTTAGAGGAGAGAGGAGTGGGGGAGAAGGAGGAGGCTCGCTCTTGTCAGAAGATACCACCCGAGAGCCTTGCCGTCTCTTGCATCCCAAAGTGGGTGGATGTGGGAACTTTGGTGGCCCCAATTCTTCTCTGGGGGGGGTGTGTGTGTCTCCTGGGGCTGCTGGTTAGATAGACTCCCGAGGAGCGACCCTTTCTCTCCTAGTGCCCCTCCCATCTCCACTTTACCCGGAGAAAAACATGCCAAGAATGGCACCGGGGGCTGCTCTCCGGTGGCAGCTGGGCAGCCATTCGCCCTGTGGGTGGCTGGAAACGTCCGCGCATTTCAGCCAGCCATAAAAAGCTTAGCCGGGGGTTTCCTTGCAAGAGCCAGGCGGGAGAAGCCCTCGCTTCTTTCTTGTGGAGACGGGCATTTTGCATCGCGGGAGCCGCCAAGCGCCTTTGCTGCAGACCCAGGTATGGTCCTGGGCAGCCCAGCACCATACCTGGGTCTGCAGCAAAGGAGCTTGGCGGCTCCCGCGATGCAAAGTGCCCCGCAGCGCGGGAGCTGCCAAGCGCCAAGAGGCTTTAAAGCCCTGCCACTGTGTCCGCCATAGAGCGGTACGCATCCTTTCTGTATGGCAGACACAGCAGTGGGACTTCAGTGGGGATTTTGGAAAGCCGCGCCAGGGCTTTGCCTCACCAGCCATAAAGCTCACCGCACGTCACTGGTCTGTAGAGATCCTCAGTCATCCAGGCCATGGTTGTCCCAGCAGTGCTTTTTTCAAGAGGCAACTGGAATTTCTTGGTTTTTTTTCTTTGAAAATGTTTTGCTTCTCGTAGATGAGAATCTTTACAGACTTTTCGCTGTGCAACTTGGGATGAACACCTTTCGAAAGGTGTGGGAGTATGAACGGATTTCCAGGAAAAAAAATTGCAGACTACAAGAACCATTTGCCCCACTCGGGTCTGGAGGTTGGTTGGGCTGAGCGAGAAGGTCTCCTGGAGAACTTCCATGGCTAAGGAAGGACTTGTTCATGGATCTTTCTACTTCCAGGCTGAGGGTTTATTATTTATTATTTATTTATTTATTAGACTTATATACCGCTTCATAGGGCTTTCATCCCTCTCTAAGCGGTTTACATGTTTGTTTGTTTTTTAGCAAATTGAGTCAGCAACTTGCCCCCACAGTCCGGGTCCTCATTTCACCCACCTCGGAAGGATGGAAGGCTGAGTCAACCTTGAGCCGGTGAGATTTGAACCGCTGAACTGCAGATCACAGTCAGCTAAAGTGGCCTGCAGTACTGCACCCTAACCACTGCGCCACCTCGATGGGTCTCTTCACCCTTCTTTCTTGTCCAACTCAGCATGTCATGCAATCCCAGCCTGTTTGGCTAGTTTATATTTCTTTGAATGCTCTTAGGAAACAGGCTAACGGTACTAAAGGTAAGTACTTAAACAACCTAAGTGCTTAAAATACTATACAATAGCAGAGTTGGAAGGACCTGGGAGGTCTTCTAGTCCAACCCCCTGCATAGGCAGGAAACCCTATACCATTTCAGACAAATGGCTATCCAACATCTTCTTAAAGACTTCCAGTGTTGGGGCATTCACAACTTCTGGAGGCAATTTCTGTTCCATTGATTAATTGTTCTAACTGTTGGGAAATTTCTCCTTAATTCCAAATTGCTTCTCTCCTTGATTAGTTTCCACCCATTGCTTCTTGTTCTACACTCAGATGCCTTGGAGAATAGTTTGACTCCCTCTTCTTTGTGGCAACCCCTGAGATATTGGAACAATCCTATCATGTCTCCCCTAGTCCTTCTTTTCATTAAACTAGACATACCCAGTTCCTGCAACCGTTCCTCATATGTTTTAGCCTCCAGTCCCCTAATCACCTTTGTTGTTCTTTTCTGCACTCTTTCCAGAGTCTCCACATCTTTTCTACATCGTGGAGACCAAAACTGAATGCAGAATTCCAAGTGTTGCCTTACCAAAGCATTATAAAGTGGTATTAACACTTCACGTGATTTTGATTCTATCCCACTGTTTATGCAGCCTAGAACTGTGTTGGCTTTTTTGGCAGAAAATAGAATAGAAACCTTTATAAAAGAAAAAAAGTGTGGAAAGGACCAGATCAGGAGAAGAAAAGATTAGACTCACAACAGTTTATTTAGTGACTGTTCAAAGTTACAACGGCACTGAAAAAACTGACTTATGACCATTTTTCACACTTACGACCCTTGCCGCCTCGGCACAGTCACATGAGCAAAATTCAGGCACTTGGCAACCAATTCATATTTATGACGGTTGCAGTGTTCCAGAGTCATGTGATCCCCTTTTGCGACCTTCGGACAAGCCAAGCCAGATTCACTTAAGAACCATGCTACCAACTTAACGGCTGCAGTGATTCGCGTAAGAAATGGGGCGAGAAAGGTCATAAAATGGAGCAAAACTCATTTAAACACATTTCTCGTTTAGCAACATAAACGTTGGGCTCTTATGGTCGTAGGTCGAGGACCACCTGTGCAATAGTGTGAAAAATGCATCATTTGTAAAGGCGTTTGATAACTTCAGAAAACTCCGTTAAAATCCCTATTTTCTGCTGATAGAATCCTTGAGGATGTTTCCAGAGAAAATGAGAAATCAAACTGTACCGGGACCTGAAAAGTAACGGGAGCTCACTCCATTACACGGCACTAGGGATTCGAACCGCTGAACTGCCGACCTTCTGATTGACAAGCTCTTGGGCCTGCTGCTCTTTTTGCGGCTGGCACTAAGAGAAGGGGTGCAGTAGCTAAGGTTCGTTCTGCATGGATGGCAGGTGCACGTGGGGTGCTTGGGGCATTTCCCCCCCTTCCCCCTAGGAAAGGGTGGGGACTGGCATTTAAATATTTTAGGGGAGGGCGTATTTTCAGGGGGAGGCTTATTTTAGTGCCTGAGCTCAAAAGCCCGATTGGGCTTATTATACTGGAAGGTCTTATTTTTGGGAAAATAGGGTAGTACAATATTACCAGAGAAGAAGCTACGCAAGATTAGCTTAAAAACTCTTAATGCCTTTTTGACAATGTTGTTTCAGTGGGCCAGGGGTGGGTTCCTGCCAGTTCTAAGCTCTTCTATAGAAGAGGTTCCACAAATCTACAGTGCCGTTTAGAACCAGTTCCAGCTCCCTCCCCCCCCGCCCGTCCACATATCATCAAGAGGAAGAGCGAGAGGAAAACGCCCCCAGTTGAGAGGAAGAGGATATATAATATATTAGTACAGATGGATTCCGAAACAGAATTAGTTAAAGATTGTATGATAAAGTGGGCTCAAAATATTGAAGAACCAATAATGTTGGACACATGGGAAAGAATTTGGGTAAGAAATGTGAAATTTACACAAGCCCAAAATCTGAGAGAAAATTTTTACAAGATGTTCTATAGATGTCATTTAGATCCTAAAAAGTTGGCTTCTATGTATCCAAATTTACAACTCAAATGCTGGAGATGTGGTTCTCTCGATTTCCATATATGGTGCACTTGTCAAAAGGTTAAGGCATTTTGGATAAAAATATGGTGGATTATACAAAATATTCTTTAACAAAGGATAAAGTTTACTCCTCAGTTATTTTTGTTAGGTATAATTACTGACTGTACAGCGGTAGAGATTAACTTGATTTTGCACTTAATAACGGCAGCAAGACTGTTGGTGGTGCAATACTGGAAGAAGGAAGACTTGCCTACAATCCAAGAATGGACATTGAAAGTCACAAATTTAGCCGAGATGGCTAAAATATCTGCATATCTTAAAGACCACTCAAATGAGAGATATAAACGAGACTGGAAAAATGGATTAATTATATACAAAATAAATATGGGACTAAGAAATTCCAGATAGCCTATGCTTAAGATCAGGAATGATTTAAATTGTTTAAAGTTAGTTTAGCAAGGAGGAGCTAAGTTCAATGTAAAGATGTTATTAATTTCTTATTCCTTTCCCCCCCCCCCCAAGACTGTGTTTGTTAAAAATCTATACCGTGTACGGGTTCTGGGAAGCCGGGGTGTGTGTGTAGGTTGTGGGCGGTCGGGGGGGGGGGAGAGTGGGCGGGAGGGATATATCAGGTTAGATGAGATGTGTTAGATTTCAATGTAATTTGACACCACATGTATACTCTTTCTTTCTTTCTTTATTTTATATTCCTATTCCTATTCCTATTATTAGTTTTTCTTTAAAAATAGGATAGGCTAAGCATATTGACATGTAGCGGAAATACACCAAGGAGAGGAGGAGTGGGAAAGAAGAGAGGGATGGGAGAGAGGGTGGGGGGGAGATGAGAAGGATGGGGGGGAGTGGATTGTGGAGAGAGGAGTGGTAGAGGGGGAGGGGAAGTAGAGTAGAGGGGGATGATGGAAGGAAGATAGAAAGTTCGAGGGTGGTAGAAGAAAGAGGTGTATGGAGAGCAGAAGAGCTATAATGGGTTTCTATTTTGGGGGGCATTGTTGACAAGAGGAACTGATGTAATTATTATTTAATACTATATGATATGTGCTATGTATAGTATACATGTGAGTGTGTGTTATGAAAAGAAAATAAAATATTTCCAAAAAAAAAAGAGGAAGAGCGAAAGGAGGAATTCTGGGAGATGAAGTCCACAAGTCTTAAAGCTGTCAAGTTTGAACACCCCAGGGTTTTTCTCTCTAAAGGGTTAGGGGTGCAAGGGTCTTGTAACTTGACAGCTTTAAGCCTTGCATGCTTCAAATGCCAGAGTTCCTGAGCCAACATTTTGGTTGCTAAGCAAGAGCGTTGTTAAGTGAGTTTCACCACATTTTACAAGTTGGCCACACCCATCCAGTCGCATGGCTGGAAAGCCACTCCCACAAAGGCCACACCTACAGAAGAGGTTCTAAAAAATTTTGAAACCCACTACTGCAGTGGGCTCTGGCACTTAGAGCTTTAGAAATGAGTACTTCAAGGTCCTGGATATAGTGCAGGTCATCTACAAGATCTTGTCCATCTAGCTTGTATTTTATGTTCTGATTTTTTTTGCCAATGTGTAAGATAGAGCATTTGCTGGTTGAGATTTGAACTTGCCACCTGTTTTACCAATCTGACAGGCAGTCAAGGTCTCTTTGAAGGATGGTAGCATTGTTGTTGGTGTTGAATAGTTTTATATCATCAGCAAAGAGAACTCAGTTGCTTTTGGTATGATCGCAAAGCTCATTTATGTAAAGTGTTAGGTAAGCTCCCCGTTGGGAGAGCGAGTGCATTCAGAGAAGCGTTGTGAAAGTTGTGTTGGAGAACACACAAACCAGCATACAGAGATACTGCAGTTTAAATAGGTTTTTACTTTCGTGGAAATAGAGGTATCAGAGTCCATCAAACAGTCCAAGTCACACACGGATAAGACAGTCAGTCATCAACATCTTTCAGTTAAGGGATAATCCAAATAACATAGTCCATAATCATACAAATAGTCCGGTACTCAAAGTTTGCTAGCAGTTGCAAAAACTTACAATAGCTCACGCTGATCACAATACGGCACTTCTAACAGCCAGCTTCCAAACACTCAGATCAGATCAGCATCTAACAGTGATTCTGGCTCCATCTTATGGCCGATTGAGGAAGCAGCAGCCAATCACATTTACAGCATGATTTAAAGAAACAGGTACAGCATTGTTATATGATTTATATATTGCCAACCCAACCATTAGATTATATTCCTAACATAAAGTATAAAGAATATTGGTCCTAAAAGGCTGCCTTGGGGAACACCACTGTTAACAGGGGTAGAATTTAGTAGAGCGCTTCCTATTTTGACCACTTGTTGCATGTTCGACAGGAAGACAGCTATCCATTTATGTAGGAGACCAGAAATGCCATAAGAGTTTAGTTTCAGAAGCAGTTTGCCATGTACCAATGAATCAAAGGCTTTACAGAAGTCTATGTAAATTGCATCTATTGCTTCTTGTATGCAGGCTGGGATAAGATGGTATAGTAAGGGAGCCCCTACAATGGGGTGGTGGTTAGGGAAGGGTTTGCATGGCCTCCAATGGGACTCTGAATACAATTCGAAGTGCTTCTTGGAACTTACAAAGCCTTGGAGAGGCTGGATCAAGATGGCCCACAGGGCCACCCCTCCATGGGCTCCAGTTGGCTTTTCTGTTTATGAGTACAGCAGGGGAGGGATGGGGGCAGAGGCCCAGAAGTGGTGGTTTTCCTCAACCCTCTGACAAAATCCCCCCAAGACTTGGTTAGCCCCTCCAGACATTTTCCAAGAAGCTGTTCAAACCTTCAGTTGCTATTCTCAGAAGCTCTGGAGATGAACATCTGCAGTTTCTCTTCATCTGTTGCGCCTTTCATGGCTGTTCAGGAGCCTCACTTGGTGATTTCACTGTCTGTGGTTGCTGAATCCCCCCAAGAGCTGCTGGGAAAAAGAGAGAAGGCAACCCAAGACACGGAGTGCTTGAAGTGAAGGACTCACAGACATTTTCTATTCGTTCTCCAGCATTGAAATAATCTTTCTCCTCTCACTCCAATTTTAGTTTAAGTTGCATCTGCCGACAGCCATCCTGTAGCCCTATTTAGTCCCTACTGGCTAGGGAGGATCCCTTAGAACAGGGGTCTCCAAAGCTTTGCTGGCTGGGGAATTCTGGGAGTTGAAGTCCGCCAGGTTTAAAGTTGCCAAGGTTGGAGACCCCTGCCTTAGAAGATCTGTTAGGCTGCTATGAGGATTACTGGTACTCAGCCTCATTGTTGCTGAGGTCACTGGTGGTTCACGAGAAAATTTTGGTGGTCCACAGAAAAAATCTGGACATTATTTGCATTTTCAATGTTTTATTAGTCGTAAAAAAATAATATTCTAAGAAATTCTTATATTCTGTAAAAGATCATTATTTTACAAATGTACTTAACTTTTTAAAAAAATTCATATTAAAGGTTGGCAACTGCTGGTCTGGATGGATTTGAGCTGGTGACATTTGAGGAAGTGGTTCGGGCCCTCTGCACTATCACCTCAGCCATCTGTTTATGGATCCAATACCCTCCTGGGTTGGAAAAGCATCCAGGGAGGCGAATCTGTGGATGGGTCTGTGTCAAAATGTTGGCCTCTCTGACAGAGTGGATGTTGCCCCCATCTCGGACCAGTTTACAATAAGTCCCAACCAATCTCTAACTTTCCCTTTTGGGGAAGGAGATTGAGAAGATAGTTTGATTGGCATTTGATGAAAATTCAAAGGGGAATGACTTAGCTAGAACTATTTAAGCCTGGTTTCATGACAGACTCTTAGTATTGAGACAGGCTTGGTCACATCTGTGGAAGAGCTGAGATGGGCAGCAGTGAGGCACCCATCCTGTTCTCTGACACTTCTTAGCAGCTTTTGGGATATATTTTTTCCTTACCCAGTTTGTCCTGTTTCAAGACAACAAGCAGTTCAGGAACTACGTTCTTTATTCTTCACCCAAGAGGGATGACAGCAAGCTGTTATGTGGGTGGCAGTAAAGGCCCCACCATCCATATAGGCTATACATTACAATCAGGCTGTTGGCCTCTATATTGCTTGCTTGCTATTGGCTGCTATAGTAATGGGGAGGGAGGGGGGTCATGGTATTTGGGAGGGGAATTGTGTTGGTAGAGACATCTCAGAAGAGGGAGTTATGTTCTCACCATCTTCTGTGCATGCTGAAGGCTCGTGTTTGGGTTTGGTCAAGGCCAACTGTCTCTGCATACCAGCTGGATGAGGCCACCTGGAAATGCACCCCACATGACACCCTTGGGGGTTGGAGACTGGACATTGGGCTGGGGTAACTGGGAGGAGGGATTTGGGTAAATGTTTGATATGTACAAGTTTGCACCTTTTTGCCTCAGATCTTGCTTCACTTTCGCTGTTTTCACTTCATATCCAGTAAAAGTACTTTTTCTCTAAATCAATGGAGTTGCGGGTTTCCTTTCTTGAATTTTGAAAGAGGCACGCCTGATACAGGCCCTCCTATAGAACTTCCTTCCTTGCCGGGACCTTTACGTTTTCTCAGAATTATCTAAGAAGACTTCTTGGAATATATGTCTGAACTGACTTCCCTGGGTAAAATATTTTGAAGACTGGACAATGAAGTGTGAGAACGTTCATAACTCTTAAAGAAGACCAAAGGAGACAGGGTGAGGTGGGGTTCGTGGGCAGAGCACATGATGAAGTGTGAGCTACAGCATTGTGGCATAAACCCCTGTCCTTTGGTGATGCAAATTCTGCTCCGTCACTGGAGGTTTTCAGGAAGACACTGGACAACCATTTGTCCAGAATGGTATAGAACAGGGGTGTCAAGGCCGACAGGCTAGATCCAGTGCCCAGGGTGCTTAGATCTGGCATGCAGAGCTGACCTGGAAATAGCAAAAGATCACCCCGCAGTGCCACTGCCAGCAAAAACGGAGCTAGGGAGCACGGCATGTTTTTGGACCCTTTTTCCAGGCCATTTTTTGGGTCTGTTTTCAGATTTGTTTTGGCTGTTTTGGGACCTTTTTTTCAGGCCATTTTTGGGTCCGTTTTCAGATTTGTTAAACCCAAAGACCAGTTGGTTGGCACATGCAGATGTACCGGCCAGCTGGTCTTTGGGTTTCTGCTTGTGGTGCACAAGCCTGCATGCGTGTTCTGAGTTGGGCACGTGGTGCTGAAAAGGTTCGCCATCCCTGGCATAGGGTCTCCTGCTTGAGGAGGGGGTCTGGACTAGGAGCTCTCCAAGGTCCCTTCCAGCTCTGTTCCGATTCTGATCTTCTCCACAAGCTGGTGACCAAGATAAATGCCTCAGCTGATATCCCGCTCCTGCTGTCGAGCTATCCATTCAATAGAATATGGTATAACAAAAATAGCAGGCAAACGATACCCTGTTACCAAGGGACCAGCATCATCAGTCTGCTGTGGAAAGGCGTAGATGAGGTTCCATTAATCTCCTTCGGTACTGCGCTATAAATAGGAGCTGAAAGGAGACAGGACTGCTTAAAACAAATAATTAAATAACCAGGCCTGGAAGTAAACTTTCTTATCAGCTAAACTGTCTATCACTGGATGTTCCACTCCGCGCAGTTGTAAGATTTGTCAAACTACGTTGGACAGAGGTTCAAGGGACCCTCAAGGTAAGACCCACCACTGAGCCAAAAAAAATAATTATTGCTGAGTGAGACGTGAGTTACGGCTGGATTTTATGAACTTTCTTGCCACAGTTGTTAAGTGAACTGTTGCAACTGTTTTTTTAAAATATATATTTTTATTCTTTTTAAACAAAACAACACATACAAAACAAGAGCAAGAAAAAAAAAACTTTCCTCCATTTCATCAGGTATGTCATTTGGTTACACGTTTTTGTGCATCAATTCTTAAGATTAAGAATAACATCATTGGTTTTGCATTAAACATAACTGGATATTTCGCTGTCATTGAGCATGATGTGTTCGAATTACCATTAATATTCTTTCATTTGTAACAATCCTTATTTCCTTGAATTCATAATTATCTATCAAATAATAATAAGTCTTTAAAGTATTATAATATCACCGATCTCCAAGAAGAAAAAGCGGAGATTAGAACCAAGAATTCCCATTAAATTATAATATACATTCATATTTTCATTTGACCATAATGTCACCAATCATCCAGAGTTCCCAAAATAGTTGTTACAACTGTTAAAGTTAGTAACACGGTTGTTAAGTCAGTCAGGCTTCCCCCGTTGATTTTGCATGTAGCAAGGTCTCAAAAAAAAAAAAAAAACACGTCATCCCAGGACACTGCAAACGGTCATAAATATGAGTCACTTGGCAAGCATCTAAATTTTTTTGGGGGGGGGGGGATCATGTGGGTATGGGGTCCCAAGTGTGCAAAATGCTCATAAATCACTTTTTCAGAGATTTCGTAACACGCTTCAGCAGAACAGGTACTAAAATTGGAATGATACAGAGAAGAGTAGCTTTCAACAGTCGCTAAATGAATGGTTATAAGTCGAGGACTGCCCGTATGTGGTTAGTTGGACTTCACTGCTGGTTCTTGCTTTATCTGGCCAGTTTCAGGAGGGTGATTTCTTGGGTGGGAGAATGAACCGATGAAATGGGGTGGGAATTCCGAAGACAAAGCTTTGGATCGTCAATAGTAGTAACTGTGAAAGGGATCTTGGAGTCCTAGTGGACAACCATTTAAATAGGAGCCAGCCGTGTGCAGCAGCTGCCAAAAAAGCCAACACAGTTCTAGGCTGCATCAACAGAGGGCGAGAATCAAGATCACGTGAAGTGTTGATACCACTTTATAATGCCTTGGTAAAGCCACACCTGGAATACGGCATTCAGTTTTGGTCGCCACGATGTAGAAAAGATGTGGAGACTCTAGAAAGAATGCAGAGAAGAGCCGCAAAAATGATTAGGGGACTGGAGGCTAAAACATATGAAGAATCATTGCAGGAACTGGGCATGGCTAGTCTAGTGAAGAGAAGAATTAGGGGTGACACGATAGAAATATTCCAGTATTTGAGGGGCTGCCACAGAGAAGAGGGAGTCAAGCAGAGGTAGTATATTCAGCAGGTTCTGACCAGTTCTAGAGAACTGGTAGTAGAAATTTTGTGAGGTTTGGAGAACTGGTAAATACCACCTCTGATTTGTTCCAACCCATTTATTCTCTGCCTCCCGAGTCCCAGCTGATCGGGAGGGAATGGGGATCTTGTAGTATCCTTCCCCTGCCATGCCCACCAAGCAATACCTACCAAGCAATGCCACGCCCACCAAGCCACACCCACAGAACCGGTAGTAAAAAAAAATTGAATCCCACCACTCGAGACAAGCTATTCTCCAAAGCACCTGAAGGCAGGACAAGAAGCAACAGATGGAAACTAATCAAGGAGAGAAGCAACTTAGAACTGAGGAGAAATTTCCTGACAGCGAGAACAATTAGTCAGTGGAACAATTTGTCTTCAGAAGTTGAGAGCGCTCCAACAATGGAAGTTTTTAAGAAGTTGTTGGATAACCATTTGTCTGAAATGGTAGAGGGTCTCCTGCTTGAGCAGGCGGTTGGACTAGAGGACCTCCAAGGTCCCTTTCAACTCTGTTATTCTGTAGTTTCAGCCTCATAGTCATCAGAATAATTTAATTTATCCATGCAATCTTGGTGGGGTTTTTTCCCCCTTTTAGCTCTGCCTTCACCTTCTAAAATGTAGCTGAGTTAGAGGAAGGAGGTTTACGAGAGTAAGGCTGGATCAAGCTAAGAGCATTATGCTTCTTGTATTTTAATGGGTCTCCAGAGGAATCAGAAAGCACCGATTTGAGGAAAAGTCTGTGAGACAGTAAGATAAGTTGGCTGGGAAAGCGAAATCCCAGGGAACGATGAACTGAGACCAAAAAAAAAAAAGTTTTCTGAAATATCAAGGGCTTGCTTTAATTATCTTATAATGTTTGGGGAAGATTACGATTCAGGAAAAAATGTGCAGGAGAGCTGAACATCGGCTGGGCAGAGTCTTTCCATGCAGGAAGAATCATGGCGTGAACCTTTGGCCCTCATTTTCAGATTATTATTATTATTATTATTATTATTATTATTATTATTATTATTATTATTATCGTGATTGGAGCTGGGAATACAGCGAGATTTAAATTAATTGAATTAATTTATTATGCTGCCATCAGAATTGAAAGAGTAGGATGGTATTAAGGCCCTCATCATACCAAGATCGCCTGTGGGAATGAGACAGATAGAAAAATGGATAAAACAGTGTTTGCTAATTCAGTTTGCTCTTGCACAGATTCTGAATCTACCCTCCATAAAAGGATCCCTGGGCTTTGGGGGAAGACTTACTGAGTTCATTTAACAAACAAGGTTCTTCTCAATCTCTTCTTATTTTCATTTTCCTGAACAGGTTTGGAGTCACTACAAGCATAGGTGTGACTTCCTCTGATCATCACCCAGTGAACAAAGCTGGAAATGGATAATTTGCTAGTTTAAATACTCAGCGCCCAAATGAAGCACCTGTATACAAAGGTCTTGTTGTGGCCCGCCAGATTCGAACAGTGAGGAGATTGGGGAGGAAGATGGGCCAGTCCTGGAATCCAGGGAAGGCTCTGATGAGGGCTCTTTGTTGGAGGTAGAGAGGGGGCCAGGGCCGTCTGACAGTTACCAGCTGCCTTCAGAGTCAGATATCAGTAAAGCAGAAGAACAGCTGGAGCCTGTTCCCAGTGTGCGCATGCACAGAGTTGCCAGACGAAGGGAGCAGCTAAAGAACAGGGGCCGACTTGGGAGTAAGGCCACAGGTGGACGACGAATGGCCCCTCTCAGAGGAAATAAAAGAGGAGCGAAAGGGGAGTTGAGTTTGAAGGAGACAATTAATTTGCTTAATTGGTTCGTGACTCTCCGAGACTCCTTGCCAAGTTTTGCAGAGATCGGACTGGCAGCTCTCCAAGCCAGATAAGGTCTGTGACTGTAAATCCTCCCTTGAAAGATTTTGCTGGATGTGAATGAGCAGATTTCACAGTAAATTAATAAAAGGGGTTTTTGTCGGAACAAGGAGTTTATTTCATACTCTTGGGAAGTCTCAGTCAGAACAGGTCTCTTGCTGTTTTGTTAAATGGGGCTCGCTTAGAAAATGTTTTAGGGGTACCTGTTACTCTACCAATTTAAAAATATGCGGAGGCTCTGAGCTTGGAGTTTTGCTCACAGATGTTTCATTACCCAACTAGGTTGTATCATCAGTTTTAGAAGGGAATGGGATTTGCTTTCTGTTTATAGTAGTTTTTCCTGTGTTGGTGGGTATATGGTTTTTTCCCTTGGGAGTTCCTTTTTTAGAGTATTGTTTTCTGCTTTCTTGTTTGTCGGGTGTTAATCCCTGCTTATCTGAGCATTGGCTGCTAGAGAAGATGTGTTCAGGACTTTCTGTTTCCTTCTTAGCTTTTTTTAAATTATCTCTTTTGCATGGGTTGTTAATGTATATTCCTATGTCCCAAAGATGCTTTTTCAAGAGGCAACTGGACTTTCTGGTTTTTCTTTGAAGATGTTTCGCTTTTCAACCAAGAAGCTTCTTCAGCCTCTTGAAAAAGTACCTTTGGGACAATCATGACCTGGATGACTGAGAATCTTCATAGATGTGTATTTCTATGGATCTGTTGAATGTGTCTAAAGGTACCCCTCACACCTATGTGCTAGTCATTCTCAACTCCAGGGGGCAGTGTTCATCTCCGTTACAAAGCCAAAGAGCCAGCGCTGTCCGAAGATGTCTCCGTGGTCGTGTGGCTGGCATGACTAAATGCCAAAGACCTACAGAACGCCGTTCCCCTCCCACCAAAGGTGGTTCCTATTTTTTTATTTACATTTTTACGTACTTTCGAACTGCTAGGTTGGCAGAAGCTGGGACAAGTAACAAAAGCTCACTTCTTTACACAGCACTAGGGATTTGAACCACCAAAATGCACACCTTTCTGATCGACAAGCTCAGTGTCTTAGCCACTGAGCCACCATGTCCCTTTTAATGCGTCTACTGATGGCCAATTTGTTTAAATGACAATTATCCAGGAATTCCCTAGTGTTTTTGGATTTGGCCATCTTCTGCTTTCCTTTCCCAAAAAGGCTCAAGTCAAGTGAAGTTTCAATTGTGCTGTTGGTTAGAATGCAGTAGTGCAGGCAAATTGTGCCAACTGCCAGCAGTTCGATTCTCAATACCTCAAGGTTGACTCAGCCTTCCATCCTTCTGAGGTGGGTCAAATGAGGACCCAGATTGTTGAGGGCAAGAGGCTGACTCTATAAACCGCTTAGAGAGGGCTGTAAAACACTACGAAGCAGTATATAAGTCTAAGTGCTATTTCTATTTCTATTTCATTTATTCCTTCTTCCTTCCTTCCTTCCTTTCTTCCTTCCTTCCTTTCTCACTGAGCTGCGGTGGCATAGTGGTTAGAGTGCATTGATTTATCTCTCCCCCCTTGACTTCCTTCAGCAAAATCCAGATTCAGCATCTGGAAAAGAAGACATTAGGGCAGAGGACAGCCATTAGAAAGAGTAAAAACTCAGGATAAAACATCCTGAGCGCCTGGAGAACAGAGGAAACAAAAATCTGCCAAATAAAGATAAAACAAAAATGCCCCCTTAATTCTGACTCCCAGTAAGCAAGATATTTAAAATGGTGCTTCTGTTTTAAATTCCATTATCAAAATGTGATCATTTCCCCTCCACTAAGTCGCTAGGATTTGAAAGCCCTTAAAAAGTCAAGTTATAATTTTTGGCTCTTTCTAAATGGATTTCTTCCTGGCAGGAAGTTCTTGACTTTCAACTGGTTACTTAGCAACCATTTGAAGAAGTTATTATGGACTGCCCCAAAGGAACCTATGACTAAAATTCCAAAGTTGCAATGGCAGTCTCCCCTTGTGGTCGCGTGGTCACGATTTACAATGCGGTTTTTTGTCCAAAATTGGCATTCACTTCCTGCAAAAATGTCCTATAATTAACAATGGGTTGATCTTCATGGCTATGGATTCACTTAATGACCATGTTCATTTACTTAATGACCACAACCAAAAAAAGGTCATGAGTCATGACTATTGGGAAGGGCCCACAAAGGCCCATCCATAGGTTGGCTGCTTCTGGTTTGGACCAGTTCGGACGAATGAATGAACCGATAGTTTCAACCAGCGGCTGGGCCCACCACCGGCAGGCGCTAACCCATCTTATATAATCACCATATGTTTGAAGCCATGTGTATGTGATGAAGGCACTCGTGAGATCAAAGGCAGTGTGTGCACACATCAGGGGTGGGTTCCTGCCAGTTCTAACCTCTTCTATAGAAAAGGTTCCACAAATCTACCATGCTGTTTAGAACCGGTTCTAGCTCCCTTGCCCCGCCCACTGCTCACTGATTGGCTGGCTCACCAATCACCCTGCCCACCTCTAAGAGTTTTATCTAAACCTTAAAGTCTTAAAGCTGTCAAGTTTGAACACCATTGGGTTTTTTTTTTCTAAAGGGTTAGGGGCGCAAAGGTCTTGTAACTTGACAGCTTTAAGACTTGCACACTTCAATGCCAGAGTTCCTGAGCCAACATGACTAGAGGAGGAATTCTGGGAGTTGAAGTCCACAAGTCTTAAAGCTGTCAAGTTTGAACACCCCTGGGGTTTTTTTTCTCTAAAGGGTTAGGGGTGCAAGGGTCTTGTAACTTGACAGCTTTAAGACTTGCACGCTTCAAATGCCAGAGTTCCTGAGCCAACATTTTGATTGCTAAGCAAGAGCGTTGTTAAGTGAGTTTCACCACATTTTACATGCTGGCCACGACCACCCAGTCACATGTCTGCCAAGCCACTCCCACTGTCACATGGCTGGTAAGCCACTCCCTACCCGGTCACATGGCTGGCAAGCCACTCCCACAAAGCAGGCCACACCTACAGAAGAGGTTCTAAAGAAAATTTGAAACCCACCACTGGCACCCGTGCACTCACATTTTTGGTTCTGGCCGAGCCAGTTGGTTCATTATGTGATGCCCACCTCTGGGCCCATGACACATTTAAAGAGTAATGAGCAGGCTCCATGGTGGTTGCAACTAAAGGACTTACCATATTTGATACTGTGATGTATGTCTCTTTAAATACAGCGATACAGCTAGTCCTTGAGTATCAACCACAATTGAGCCTAATCAAGGAAAGCACTTGAGGGCAGGACAAGAAGCAACAGGTGGAAACTAATCGAGGAGAGAAGCAACTTGAGGACTGAGGAGAAATCTCCTGACAGTTGGAATAATTCATCAGTGGAACCACTTGACTCCAGAAGTTGTAAATGCTCCAATAGGGGGAGTTTTTAAGAAGATGTTGGATAGCCATTTGTCTGAAGTGGTGTAGGGTTTCCTGCCTAGGCAGGGGGTTAGACTGGAAGACCTCCAAGGTCCCTTCCAACTCTGTTATTCTATTCTATTCTGTCCTGTCCTGTCCTGTCCTACCCTACCCTACCCTACCCTACCCTACCCAGAACTAAGAAGAAATTTCCTGACATTTAGAACAATCAATCAGTGGAACAGAACTTGCCTCCAGAAGTTGTGGGTGCTCCATCACTGGAGAGTTTTTAAGAAGAGATTGGACAATGTTTTTTTGTGAAATGGGATAGAGCAGTGATGGGTAAGCTTTTTCCCATTGCTTGCCAAAAGCGGGGGGGGGGGGAGCACAAGGGGGTTGTGCGTGGGCGTGCCCACACCCATAATTCTATATGCATGACACACACACACACACGCTTTTGGCATGCGATGGACCCATTTTTCACCTTCCCCAGGCTCCAGAGGCTTTCTAGGAGCTTGGGGAGGATGAAAACAGCCTCCGGAGGCTTCAGGAGGCTTCCCTGAAGCTTTCAGAGGGGGAAAAAATGGCCATACGGCCAATCCGGAGGTTCAGGAATTGACTTCTGGTTTGCCCATAGAGCCATTTTTCTCCCACCGGAGGCTTCAGGGGGCTCCCTCTGGTGGGAGAAAAATGGCCCAATGTGCAAACCGGAAGTCTGTTCCTGAACTTCCGGTTTATGAGTTGGGTTGTTTTTCACCCTCCGTGGAAGCCTCCGAAGGGCGGAAAAAGGGCGGAAATGAAGGACGAAGTCAGCTGGCCAGTGCATGACCTAACAAATGGCAATGCCTCATGTTCCCTAATAAATGACTCCATGTGCCACAGATTCGCCATCATGGGGAGAGGGTTTCCTGCTTGAGCAGGGTGTTGGAAAAGAGAGACAGACAGACAGACAGAGAGGGACAGAGAGAGAGAGAGAGAGAGGGAGAGGGAGGGAGAGATAGAGAAAGACAGATACACACACACAGAGAAGCAATTTATTATTATCTTCTTCCAATATTTTTCCTTTTATTGCTGTTTTTCCGTATATCCTACAGATCTGACATTTTCTGATGGTATCCCAACTCAAGAACCAATCCTGCTTATCTTTGGAAATAAACCAAGATAAGCTTGATATTTTTACAGGCTGTCTTCGGTCTTCCAATTATTTGATCCCAAGCTATTTGGGGCCTTAAAAATCCCCCCAACTCTTCTGATGTACATTTCTTATTTCAACCCGTCTGCTTCCTCCCTCTGAAACAGAAGTGTTATAGCAGCATGGGAATCATCGTTGGATCTATGTCCTTATTTTAATTCACTTACTTTCCCTATCAATATTTTATTCTCATCATAAATATTTGAGCCTGTAAGCTTTCCTTTAGCATTTACAGACCAGACTAGAATATGATGAATAATTTAGGAGCAGAAGTACAAGCTGGCACATAGAGATGGTTATTAAAGGGAATATAATTTGACTTGCAGGCAATTCTCTGCATTTTCTGTGTGTCATTTGCTCTCCGTGTTTTCTGATCCTATCTCTTTGGTATCACAACGGTTGAAATTCAAGCGAAGCAAAATAGCATAAGGCCAAATGTACATTTCTGGAACTGTAGTATTTAGAAATTTCATCCTGGGATGGACATTGGCTTAAGGGAATTGTTGAATCGGGTGAATGAAGGCACACTCAGGCTTCAGAGTAACAAACAGCTCTTTATTGGCACAAGTCAACTATGCACAATCCAGAAAAGGTTCAGTCTGACAGCAGCCCTTTTAAAGGGATCTGTCAGACCCTTCGCCCAATCAGATTGAATCTCTGTTCCCACCGGAACAGAGGACCTTGATGTAAACCAGTGGTGGGATTCAAATAATTTAACAACCAGTTCTCTGTCCTAAAACCAGCTGGGTAAGCGTGGCTTGATGGTCATGTGACTGGGTGGGCATGGCCAACTCAATGTCACTCACATTGATGGGCACTTCGCCTTAGCTGTTACAATGTAATAAGGGTTAACTGAAGAGGGAGCTTCTGTAAGGAGGGCAATAAAGATTAGGCTAGAAACAACACCAGAATGTTTCCTGCCTGACTTGCTTTACAGGATTAGCCCTGTAAAGTGGAAAAAAACAAAAGGAGATTTCTTCCAACAACCGGTTCTCCAAACTGCTTAGAAAGTTACCAACCGGTTCTCCTGAATAGGTGCGGACTGGCTGAATCCCACCACTGGTGTAAACCGTTACCAATATTTCTGGTATCTAACAGGAATCCTCATGTTATGACTACAATCGGGGCCAGAAATTCTAAGGAAGAATTGGTTGTTATGCCCAATTTTAAGACTTTGTTTTGCCATGGTTGTTAAGTGGATCAATAGCAATAGCAGTAGCAGTAGACTTATATACCGCTTCATAGGCCTTTCAGCCCTCTCTAAGCGGTTTACAGAGAGTCAGCATATTGCCCCCAACAATCTGGGTCCTCATTTTACCCACCTCGGGAGGATGGAAGGCTGAGTCAACCCTGAGCCGGTGAGATTTGAACCGCTGAACTGCTGATCTAGCAGTAGCCTGCAGTGCTGCATTTAACCACTGCGCCACCTTGGCTCAACGCAGATGTTAAGTGAATCCTGTGGTCATTGAATGAAGCCAGCTTCCAGCAATTACTTTGCTTCTCAGAGGCTGGCTGGGAAGATTGCAAATGGCAATGACTTGAACCCGGGATGCTGCCTTGCTCATAAATAAAAGGTAAAGGTAAAGGTTCCCCTCGCACATATGTGCTAATCGTTCCTGACTCTAGGAGGCGGTGCTCATCTCCGTTTCAAAGCATAAGAGCCATCCCTGTCCAAAGACCTCTCCGTGATCATGTGGCCAGCATGACTCAATGCCGAAGGCGCATGCACTGTGGTTCCTATTTTTCTACCTGCATTTTTTACGTGCTTTCGAACAGCTAGGATGACAGAAGTTGGGACAAGTAACGGGAGCTCCCTCCATTACACAGTGCTAGGGGATTCGAACCGACAATCTGCTGATCTTTCTGATCGACAAGCTCAGTGCCTTGGCCACTGAGCCACCGCGTCCCATCTAGAGGTGGTTGCTACCAGCATATTTTTTTTGCTTAGAACTAAGGAGAAATTTCCTGACAGTTAGAACAATTAATCAGTGGAACAACTTGCCTCCAGAAGTTGTGAATGCTCCAACACTGGAAGTTTTTAAGAATATATTAGATAACCCTTTGTCTGAAGTGGTGTAGGGTTTGCTGCCTAAGCAGGAGGTTGGACTAGAAGACCTTCAAGGTCCCTTCCAACTCTGTTATTCTAAATCAGTGTTTCTCAACCTTGGCGACTTTAAGTCCTGTGGACTTCAACTCCCAGAATCCCCCAGCCAGCTCTGCAGAGCTGGCTGGGGGATTCTGGGAGTTGAAGTCCACAGGACTTAAAGTCGCCAAGGTTGAGAAACACTGTTCTAAATCATTCCCTGGTGTCTGAAACACTCTTTGTCAGTTCTTTCTTCTATCATAGTTGTTCACTGACACTGATAATGGGAAAAGGGCATTTCATGAATCCCTTTGATTGCAGATAAGCTTTGCTGGACTAATAGAGTCTTCACCGCAGGCTTTCATATGAATTTACCCTGTGCACAGGAAAAAAATAATATTTTCGAAATATCTTTATGTGGGTATTTCTCTTAATCTTTGCCGCAGCCACCTATCATGGCTGCTAATTGACTCAGGCTGAACATGGTGATATTCCAGTTGCCCAGGTGTTTGCAGTTCAGCTGTAAGTTGATCTCCTTGAAAAAGTATGCCGCTATGACTCACTGTTTTCATTTTCCCAAGTGACGCATAAAAAGCAAATTATAAAGCCAGAGTAGAGTACAGTGGATAATGCTAATTGTAATTATGTCTCCTTCTCCTTCTCCTTCTCCTTCTCCTTCTCCTCCTCCTCCTCCTCCTCCTCCTCTTCCTCCTCCTCCCCTTCCTTTTCCTTCTTCTGCACTTCTTCTTCCTCCTCCTCCCTTTTCCTTCTTTTCCTCTTCTTCCTCCTCCTCCATCACTTCCTCCTTTTTGTCTTTCTCCTCCTACTCTTCTTATGCTTCTTTCTCTTCTTCCTCCTCTTCCTCTTCTTCTTCCTCCTCTTTGTC
The DNA here is from genome assembly GCF_009769535.1 of Thamnophis elegans. Classification (NCBI taxonomy): domain Eukaryota; kingdom Metazoa; phylum Chordata; class Lepidosauria; order Squamata; family Natricidae; genus Thamnophis; species Thamnophis elegans. The sequence continues at coordinate 169,164,396 of NC_045542.1, read as the reverse complement.
CTCCTCCTCCTTCCCTTTCTTTTTCTTCTTCTACAGTTCTTCTTCCTCCTCTTCCTCTTCTTCCTTTTCCTCTTCCTCCTCCTCCTCTTCCTCCTCTTGGTCTTCCTCCTTATGCTTCTTCCTCTTCCTCTTCCTCTTCTTCCTCCTCCTCCTTTTCCCATCTCCTTTTCTTCCTCCTTCTCTTCCTCCTGTTCATCTTCCTCCTCCTTCTCCTCTTCTTTCTCCTCCTCCTCCTCCTCTTCTTCTTCCCCCTCCTCTTTTTTCCCCTCCCTTCTTTTTATTTCCTCTCCTTCTCCTTTTTTTTTTTTTTGCATCTTGTAGGACTAACATGTTTGATCCAAATCAATAGCAAGCTTGGCCACATGAGGATGAATGCATCAGAGTTATTTGTGGAGAACATGTCTATAATGCATACTGATGAATAATTATGTGACTGAATTGGTAGCACAGGGGAACTAACAAGGGGAGCAGAGATGTGAGCTTCCCACTACCTCTTAACGTCACTGGAGCACACAAACCCACAGAAACCCTTCCAAAGCATATTAAGCAAACCTAAAAACTCAACACCCAAAGGGGAAGCATAGGACTCATGTATATCCTGCCACGTAAGGGCTGCGACAGCCACTTCATAAGGAGACACTATTAGAAGTTTGGCAGAAGGCCTCTACTAATAGCAGCTGATAGTCAGAAGACATGAAGGAAATTCATTAATCTTCCCAACAAAAAGACAAATTCAATTACAATGTCAATTGGGAAAGTATTGACATTTGTGTGTGTGCCATTGAATCAGCATTGACTGCTGGCAACAGCCTGGACTAATTCCCGCAGGTTTTTTTTTGTTTTTGGCAAGATTTTCAAAAATGGTTTGCCCTTGCCTTCTTCATAGGCCTTAGAGAGAGAGAGAAAACTGCCCCAATGTCTCCAGGCAGTCTTTTTTCCTTTCTTTGGGGGAGAACAAATTTCTGCTTTCATCACCTTCATTTAACAACCCTGTAATCCCCTGCAGGGTGGAGTCTGGGCAACTGAATGGAACAAACTGAGTGTTTTATTGGCCGGGTGCCCTTCCTGTTGCCAATGTTTTGTTCGGCAGATAAATTCTCAGGGTGTCCAGAGAAAGGAATATCTGCCTCTACCAAGGATTGAACTCACAGCCTCCTGATTGTGAGGTAAGAGCTCCACCTCTAGGCCACCGTGCCACCCCAGAACAAATTCTGTCTTGAAGAAGGAAAAAACAAAACAACTGGGAGATCGAATGTGTTGTGATCCGCCAGTGCTCAGAGATGGCAGAAGATTGGGACAGTAAGGAGGTTGGGGAGGAAGATGGGCCAGTCCTGGAGTCTGGGGAAGGCTCTGATGAGGGCTCTGTGTCGGAGGCAGAGAGGGGGCCAGGGCAATCGGATAGTTATCAGCTGCCTTCAGACTCAGACATCAGTGAGGCAGAAGAACAGCTGGAGCTTGTTCCCAGTGTGCGCATGCGCAGAGCTGCCAGGAAAAGGGAACAGCTAAGGAACAAGGGACGACTCAGGAGTAAGGCCATGGGTGGACTGTGAATGGCCCCTCCCAGAGGAAATAAAAGAGGAGCGAAAGGGGAGTGGAGTTTGCAGGAGACAATTGTTTCGTTTAATTGGCCTGTGATTGTCCCAGACTCTCTACCAAGTTTTGCAGAGATCGTCCTGGCAGCTCTCCAAGCCAGATAAGGTCTGTGACTGTAAATCCTCCCTTGAAAGACTTTGCTGGATGGGAATGAGAAGAATTCACAGTAAATTAATAAAAGGGGTTTTTGTCGGGACAAGGAGTTTGCTTCATGCTCTTGGGCAGCCTGGGTTAGAAAAGAATGGCAGAAAAGTTAGGGGACAGGCCTCAATTGATAATGTATGATTCTGTCAGAGATACGGCACCTCCCTGAATGAAGCCAGTGCGCAAAGTGATAATGTTGCCATTCTAGATCTTCCAGGTTTGGTGGCAAGCAAGGCCTTAGCCATATCTCCCACAACTTGATGGGAATTGAAGCATAAATAACATTCTCTGAAACAAAATGGATTTTTCTTGCTTTAATCACCATAAACTACCCTTGGATCCTTCTCGATAAACATTTCTGGCTCAGCACCCTGGAATTAGACTAGAAGACCTCCAAGATTCCTTCCAATTCTGTTATTCTGAATGAGAGGGACTTTCTCACCCACATAGGTGGCAAGATTGCTGAGCTCCTTGGATTTCCTTTTTAAAGTTGTGTGTGTTTTGCAGCCCCCCCCCCCTTTAAATACTTTTTAAAGTATAAGTGGCCTACAACTTGTTTGGAGTCAGTTGATCTCTAAATTTAATAAAATGGCTGAGAGAAGGGAATCCACCCTTCCTATCAAGGGGAAGTGATGAAACACGTTGTGATGCCAAATAGTGTACGAACATGTGGACTTGTGTCACACCTCCAGTGGCCCGTTTTGGGTCATCATGAGAATATTTCTAATAAAGTATTATTTTTTGACATACCCACCAATGGAAACAAAAATGAAAACACAACAAGGAAATCATAAGCACAGCAGGTTTTATTATAGGAGATCTTGTAGGACAAAAGTGCATTTTCCAGTGAGGTTGTTGTTCCATTTTTATTTTATTTGTTTAGAAGAGAGAGTGACCAGGAGTTGCATAACATATGTCTGAAAGACCATCCACACAATGCCAAAGGGTATATACGGAAATTTATTTCTTATCGAATTTCTCAGTGGACGGAAAAAAACGAGGCTTATCCATTTGGCACAGCCTTAGAAATAAAAGCAGAAATTGAAAGGACAGAAAATCCCTTTTTAAAAAACAAAAACAGAAATACTAAATTACCTCTCCACCTCATATAACAATACTACTGATCAAAACAGGCAGGATTTTAAACACACACAAAGACACAATTCAGAAAGTTTCCTGTGAATTGAAATATGAAAAGTCCAAAGGTTTACAGATCCGTTTTTTGGGGGAAAAGATTCTTATATTGAAACAAAAAACTATAAAGAACCACACACAGCGAAGCTCAACAAATTGCACCAATCTTCCCAGTTCAAGGTAAGGATTAAAAATTCAAATTTGGGACTTTGCATTTGATAACTGCAGCTAGATTGTTGGTGGCGTAATACTGGAAGAAGGAAGATTTGTCTACTATCCAGGAATGGACATTGGAAATCACAAACTTAGCAGAGATGGCTAAAATATTTGCATATCACTAGGATAAATCAAACGAGAGATAAACGAGACTGGGAAAAATGGATTGACTATATTCAAAATAAATATGGGTCTAGGAAATTTCAGATAGCTTATGATTAAGATCAGAAATGATACAAATTGTTTATAGTTAGCCTAGCAAGGAGGAGCTAACCTCAATTCAAAGTTATTAATTTTCTACTTTTTCTTTAAGTATATCTTAAATTGTTTTTGTTAAAGATTTATACCTTGTATTGGTTCTGGGAAGTCAGGGTGGGGGAAGGTTGGGGGGGGTTGGGGGGAAGGTGGGAGGGAGTGGAGTTTACTAAGTTGGAGGAGGGATGTTGGATGATTGTACATGTATACTGCTATCTTTTCTTTTTTATGTATATTGAAATGGAATTATAAATACCATCAACACAAAAGGGAGTTTGCTCAGAAGCTGAAACATACCAAGTGAATTAGAGGAAGAGTGGGAAGCAGAGGAGAGAAGAAAGATAGGAAGAGAGGGATAGGAGAGAGGGTGAAGGGGGGAAGATGAGATGTATAAGGAGGAGTGGTAAGGGGAGAGAGGAGAAGGAGAAAGGAAGGGGAAGTAGAGTAGAAAATGATGGAGGGAAGACAGGATGTTGAAAGGGGGAGGAGAGAGGGGGAGGAAAGTGTCGGATAAGGTATAAATATGGTGTATGGAGAGCAGAAGAGCCAATAACTGGGTTTTTCTTTTCTTTTCTTTGGTAGTTGATGGTAAGATGAATTGATGTAAGTACTTAATAATATAACATGATATTGACTATGTAATAGTATACATGTGATTATATGTTATGAAAATGGAAAATAAAAACTCTATGGATATGGAAGCATAAATACCATCAACATAGATTGGAGTTTGCTCAGAAGCGGAAATACACCAATGAGAGGAAGACTGGGAAACAGAAGAGAGAAGAAAGATGGGAAGAGAGGGATAGGAGAGAGGATAAGGAGGGAAGATGAGGAGGATAAGGAGGAGTGGAATCAGGGGTGGGTTTCAGGCGGTTCGTGGCGGTCCCCGCGAACCGGTAGGTCGGCGAACCCGGAAGTAACTTACTTCCGGGAACGCCGAAGGATCCACCCGCCCGCCCGCGTTTCTTACCCGGTTTTGACGAGTTCTGCGCTTCCACGCATGCACAGAACGCATACAGCACCTGCGCGATCCTCCAGGAGCAGCTGGAGCATCGCACAGGCGCTAGTACGCATGCGTGCACTGCGCACGTGCACAAGGACGCCGCCGGCCCCGTTCCAACCAAACCGGTTGGAACGGGGCGAGAAACCCACCCCTGTGTGGAATGTAGAGAGAGGAGAAGGAGAAAGGAAGGGGAAGTAGAGTAGGAAAGGATGATGGAAGGAAGGAAGGAGAGAGGTAGAAGAAAGAGGTGTATGGAGAGCAGAAGAGCTAATAATGGGTTTTTATCTTTCTGGCCGTTGATGGCAAGAGGAACTGATGTAATTACTACCGTATATACTCGAGTATAGGCCGGCCCGAATATAAGCCGAGGCACTTAATTTTACCACAAAAAACTGGAAAAGTTATTGACTCGAGTATAAGCCTAGGGTGGGAAATGCAGCAGCTACCGGTAAATTTCAAAAATAAAAATAGATACCAATAATGTTTTTGAATATTTATTTCAAAGAAAAACAGTAAACTAGCTCTGGGACATTGTTATGTGGCTGCTTGCCATAACAAGGAGGAGGTGGGACATCGTTGCAGAGCGGCAGGAGGGGGAGGAAGGGGAATCATAAGACAGCCCTGCATTACATTAGAACGTGAGGAGGGGGGATGGTGCGGTGCGCGCTGCGCGGCAAACTGACACAGAGGGAGGGGAAACTCACAGGGGCGCCGGGCCATTCACGAGTGTCACCCAGCGGCATGGCCCCGCCCCTTTTTCTCCTCCATTTCGGGCAAATTTTTTACTGACTCGAGTATAAGCCGAGGCGGCTTTTTTCAGCCCAAAAAGTGGGCTGAAAAACTCGGCTTATACTTGAGTATATACGGTACTTAATACAATAGGATACTGGCTATGTAATAGTATACATGTGATTGTATGTTATGAAAATGGAAAATAAAAAAGTATATTGGAGAAAAAAAAATTCAAATTCGGGTCCCTTAAGAGCATTTCCTCATAATGATAATCTATATTTTTTCTTAATGCACAGAGTAAATAATGGAGGGGGGAATAGAACAAGGTACTTTTTCCGCGTAATACTGGTTAAAAATAATCTATGTTCGGTAGAAACAATAACAAGGATGCATCTTTGCAAATAAGTACTTGAAAACCAGAAAGGATCCCTTTTGCCTTGCCAGTGTTTGCTGTTAGGTATATTGGATGAAACTGCTACTGTTCCTTTCCTCTTGGCTTCACAGGGGTTCCGTCAGAATGTCGCCTTGGGTTTCAAACTTTAGTGAGGTCCAATCCAGCAACGGGTTTGAGGCCACGGGCAACTGGGTCTCGTTTAACTCTTTGGCAGTCCAGACCTTTTCCCACAGGTAGAACTCAGCTATTTCTCCCGCAAAGGACTGTTCCACATCAAAGCAAGCCCCGTAGGAATCCTCTTCCTGCCCCAGCATCGCCATCAGATCCGGCTTGACCTCATAACTCCTGGCTGCCCCTTTCCTTGGCAAACGCTGCCCGTCTACCCAAAACTGGATTACCCCAGTAGCCGAATCCCGAGTGGTACCAACCGATTCCCAGTGATCGTTCTAGAAGGATGGGAAGTAAGTTTGTAAGTTTAATTTTATTTATAGGCCGCCCAATCCCGAAGGACTCCAGGCGGCTTACAGAAGGGGAGGGAAAGAAAATAAAAGAAAGTAAAAATAAAATAAGACAAGTTAAAACGACACAGATACATTCATTTCAGTCGGGGCTGGACCTCAACAATGAGGTCAACAGCCCCAGGCCTGCCGGAAAAGCCAGGTCTTGACAAGGGAAGTGGGGAAATGGCGCACTCACCACCCACACACATTTCAAAACCGTGGGGATTTCGGAAGAGGAGGATCTCGTTGTCGTGGTCTCGGGAAGCTGCCGAGAAGAGGGAGAAGCTGCGGGTCAAGTCAGTGAAGAAGCAGAGACAAAGGGTCAGCTGTCGCAAGCATTGATTGAGGTTCAAGGCTTCAAGGAGGACGTAGGAGTTGGCAGAAAGCTTGGGGAACACGAGAGCCTTTCCATCCAAACCTGAGGGAGAAAGAAGGGAGAGACCATCAAAAGGTGGACTTCTCAGCTCACAGAGCTATTCAAACACACCTTGCGTGAATCCATGGTGCTGGGAAGGTGAGGTGAAAGTTCTACCATGGAATGAAGTCTTACCCGTGTTGGTCAAGGTTCCTGAGATGCAGAAGATCACAAGAAGGACTGTATGAAGCAACGGGCGCCCCTTCATCATCGCTTCACCCAGCATCGCCACCGGTTTCTGGAGTCCGCTGCTTGAAGGGCCACGAGAGACGTCCTTTCTGTAGCTTGGCTGTCTTGATTGAGTTAGAGAGACGTTCTCAACGGTGTAGAAGGTTCCTCCTGCTTTTGAACAGAGTCCTCAAAACACCCTTCCAGGGTCCATCTGCAAAGATAGCAAAGAAGCACCAAGCAAGGGAGGTAGAGCAGGGGGTTGGACTAGATGACCTCCAAGCTCCTTCCAACTCTGTTACTGTTAAGTTGAGCCCAGAAGTAAGCAAATGTTGCAGTTATTCAGCAAATTCATTTTACCCAGTGGTGGTTTTTAGTCCAGAAATGGAAATATATGCCAGAAACTGGCCAAAAAACCCCATCAAAAATTGCAGTCAGGTGACTACAGGACATTGCAGACAACTGAAAAGATGAGCTGGTTGCCAAGTGCCCAAAATGCAGTCATGTGACAAGCATGGGCCTGTCTGGCACATTGTCAAAACTCCAAAAATTGAGTTGTAAGTGGCTTTTGACAAGGTGTGTTGTAAATAACAATTGTTGCTAAGTAAACAGTTGCAAATTCAAGACCACCTGTAAGAGAAGGGAATCCACCCTGCCTATGAGGGGAAGGTTTTATGTTTATACAGAATTTGGCATATTTATGCACCCATCGCCAATGATTAGACCAACTCACCTTCACGGGCTGGGACAATTGAACACAGAGAGATTTTCGCACCCATGCCCCCCCATAGCATCTGACCTAGCTTGGGCAATTATTGGCCATCCCTGGCCACTGGGGTCCACTGTCCTCCCCCCCACCCCCACAGCTGCATGATCACAGTCGATTTACACCCAGCGAGACTTAATAATGGCCAATTCGCAGTGCAGGAAAACTAAATGCCAGCCAATACCCACGCCGAGCGATTGGTCTCTGCCTTATCAATGGATGGTAGAGGCCTCGGGCACCGGAGAGGCAGGGGACAGAGCGTTGGGGCCTGGAAAGGCCCACAGGGGGAGTCTGGCACCACACCTCTCCCTTTGCTGCCCTGAACTTTGCATGAGCCCTGAAACACCTCTAACCCAGCACAGGAGACCTTGAGGGGGGGCAAAGTGGCCTGCAGCAAGGGAAGAGGAGTTCAGGGCTAAATGCAAAGGTCAGGGGCAGCAGTGGAAGAAGCATGGTGCCAGACTGCCACCGGTGGGGCTCTCCAGATCCCATCGCTCTGTCTCCTGCCTCTCCGGTGCCCGAGGCCACTGCCCTCCACTGAGGAGGCAGAGGCCAATCCCTCGGCCCAGGGATTGACTTGGCCTTTAATTGTCCTGCAATACCAATTGGGCAGAAGTAGGTTTCCCTGGGTGAATTGGCCATGATCACGTAGCAGGGAGGAAGGAAAGTTGACCAGTGGCGAGTAGGCAAAGGGCTGGCACAGGGCCAGCCGAGAAAGAATGCCCAGAATAGCTCAGACTATCATGGGCGCGAAAATGTAACTGCAAGCAATTGTCCTTGTGGGATCTTCTCAAGGCCAAGAACCATCACCATGGCCAAATTAAGCCAGGCAGAAAATCTATAAAATCTATCATCCTTCAACAGCCATGCCTAGTATTAAAATGAGCAGTTGAAGTTTTATGTCTGGTTCTAAGAACCATTGCTATGGCCAAATTAAGCCAGGCAAAAAACCTATAATATCTATTTCTCTGTCCGGTTCTAAGAACCATCACCATGGCTAAATTAAGCCAGGGAAGAAAACTATAATATTTATTTCTGCCTGGTTCTAAGAACCATCGCCATGGCCAAATTATGCGAAGCAAGAAAACTATATCTATTTCTCTGTGTAGTTCTAAGAACCATCACCATGGCCAAATTATGCCAGGCAAGAAAACTATAATATTTATTTCTCTGTCTGGTTCTAAGAACCATTGCCATGGCCAAATTATGCCAGGCAAGAAAACTATGTCTATTTCTCTGTCTGGTTCTAAGAACCATCGCCATGGCCAAGTTACACCAGGCAAGAAAACTATATCTATTTCTCTGTCTGGTTCTAAGAACCATCACCATGGCCAAATTATGCCAGGCAAGAAAACTATAATATTTATTTCCCTGTCTGGCTCTAAGAACCATCGCCATGGCCAAGTTACGCCAAGCAAGAAAACTATATCTATTTCTCTGTCTGGTTCTAAGAGCCATCGCCATGGCCAAGTTACACCAGGCAAGAAAACTATTTCTATTTCTCTGTCTGGTTCTAAGAACCATCGCCATGGCCAAATTATGCCAGGCAAGAAAATTATATCTATTTCTCTGTCTGGTTCTAAGAGCCATCACCATGGCCAAATTATGCCAGGCAAGAAAACTATAATATTTATTTCCCTGTCTGGCTCTAAGAACCATCGCCATGGCCAAGTTACGCCAAGCAAGAAAACTATATCTATTTCTCTGTCTGGTTCTAAGAGCCATCACCATGGCCAAATTATGCCAGGCAAGAAAACTATAATATTTATTTCCCTGTCTGGTTCTAAGAACCATCGCCAAGGCCAAGTTGCGCCAAGCAAGAAAACTATGCCTATTTCTCTGTCTGGTTCTAAGAACAATCGCCATGGCCAAATTATGCCAGGCAAGAAAACTATAATATTTATTTCTCTGTCTGGTTCTAAGAACCATTGCCATGGCCAAATTCCACCAGGTAAGAAAACTATATCTATTTCTCTGTCTGGTTCTAAGAACCATCGCCATGGCCAAATTATGCCAGGCAAGAAAACTATGATATTTATTTCTCTGTCTGGCTCTAAGTACCATCGCCATGGCCAAGTTACGCCAAGCAAGAAAACTATATCTATTTCTCTGTCTGGTTCTAAGAACCATCGCCATGGCCAAGTTACACCAGGCAAGAAAACTATATCTATTTCTCTGTCTGGTTCTAAGAACCATCGCCATGGCCAAATTATGCCAGGCAAGAAAATTATATCTATTTCTCTGTCTGGTTCTAAGAGCCATCACCATGGCCAAATTATGCCAGGCAAGAAAACTATAATATTTATTTCCCTGTCTGGCTCTAAGAACCATCGCCATGGCCAAGTTACGCCAAGCAAGAAAACTATATCTATTTCTCTGTCTGGTTCTAAGAGCCATCACCATGGCCAAGTTACGCCAAGCAAGAAAACTATATCTGTTTCTCTGTCTGGTTCTAAGAACCATTGCCATGCTCAAATTATGCCAGGCAAGAAAATTATATCTATTTCTCTGTCTGGTTCTAAGAGCCATCGCCATGGCCAAATTAAGCCAGGCAAGAAAACTATAATATTTATTTCTCTGTCTGGTTCTAAGAACCATTGCCATGGCCAAATTATGCCAGGCAAGAAAACTATGTCTATTTCTCTGTCTGGTTCTAAGAACCATCGCCATGGCCAAATTATGCCAGGCAAGAAAACTATAATATTTATTTCTGCCTGGTTCTAAGAACCATCGCCATGGCCAAATTATGCCAGGCATGAAAACTATAATATTTATTTCCCTGTCTGGTTCTAAGAACCATAGCCATGGCCAAATTATGCCAGGCAAGAAAACTATATCTATTTCTCTGTCTGGTTCTAATAGCCATCGCCATGGCCAAATTATGCCAGGCAAGAAAACTATAATATTTATTTCTGCCTGGTTCTAAGAACCATCGCCATGGCCAAATTATACCAGGCAAGAAAACTATAATATTTATTTCCCTGTCTGGTTCTAGGAACCATTGCCATGGCCAAATTACACCAGGCAAGAAAACTATATCTATTTCTCTGTGTGGTTCTAAGAGCCATCACCATGGCCAAATTATGCCAGGCAAGAAAACTATAATATTTATTTCTGCCTGGTTCTAAGAACCATCGCCATGGCCAAATTATGCCAGGCAAGAAAACTATAATATTTATTTCCCTGTCTGGTTCTAAGAACCATTGCCATGGCCAAATTACACCAGGCAAGAAAACTATGTCTATTTCTCTGTCTGGTTCTGAGAGCCATCACCATGGCCAAATTATGCCAGGCAAGAAAACTATAATATTTATTTCTGCCTGGTTCTAAGAACCATCGCCATGTCCAAATTATGCAACGCAAGAAAACTATATTTATTTCCCTGTCTGGTTCTAAGAACCATAGCCATGGCCAAATTATGCCAGGCAAGAAAACTATATCTATTTCTCTGTCTGGTTCTAAGAACCATCGCCATGGCCAAATTTTGCCAGGCAAGAAAACTATATCTATTTCTCTGTCTGGTTCTAAGAACCATCGCCATGGCCAAATTATGCCAGGCAATAAAACTATATCTATTTCTCTGTCTGGTTCTAAGAACCATCACCATGGCCAAATTAAGCCAGGCAAGAAAAATATAATATTTATTTCCCTGTCTGGTTCTAAGAACCATCGCCATGGCCAAATTATGCCAGGCAAGAAAACTATGATATTTATTTCTCTGTCTGGCTCTAAGAACCATCGCCATGGCCAAGTTACGCCAAGCAAGAAAACTATATTTATTTCTCTGTCTGGTTCTAAGAACCATCGCCATGGCCAAATTATGCCAGGCAAGAAAATTATATCTATTTCTCTGTCTGGTTCTAAGAGCCATCACCATGGCCAAATTATGCCAGGCAAGAAAACTATAATATTTATTTCTCTGTCTGGTTCTAAGAACCATTGCCATGGCCAAATTATGCCAGGCAAGAAAACTATAATATTTATTTCTCTGTCTGGTTCTAAGAACCATCGCCATGGCCAAATTATGCCAGGCAAGAATACTATAACCTGTGGAGAGAAGTATAAAATCTATTATCAATCATAGCACCAACTACGAATCTAACTACAATGGGAAAACTCCTTAGTTTCACAACCTGCCAAGACACTCAACCATATGAAATTTCTAAACGCCTGGCACTCTGACAAATTAACCCTCAGCAGCCACATGGACATAAACAACATCTATATCTCTGCACAAATGACCATCAAGAAGCCCAAAAGAAATCAAAAGGACCAAAACACCTGCTCCGCAGCAAACAACACAAATCAACAAGTAGTCCAATCAAAGAATCTCTAAAGACCATTTTTAACAACACTGAAACCGCAAGCCACTGGAAAGCAAGTTGAGAACAAACCACTCTCTCTCCTAGCACTGATATTCCCTAAATAACAAAGCATCTGCAAAAGAAACTACCAAGCTCAGAGAACACTAAGGACCTTTCAAACCGCAAGCCGCAAATCTTCTCCTTTGTTCATCACCAACTTCACTTTCAGCTCTTAAGAAGTCTGACTGGTACTGTGGCCTTGTTTCTAAGAAAAAGAAGGTGGGAGGGGGGGTGATCCAGAAGGATCCCCTTCCAGTCGGAGTACCGAGGGGGTCCTCAGGGACTGGAGGAGGCTTGCGGCTGAGCGCCCGTTGCCTCCTCCAGGTTGATTCGCCCTCACTGCTCGCTCAGGGACTGAAAGGGTCACCCAGTTGAAAACCCCAGAGAGGCTGTCCAGTATGAGTCTCTCAGTGTGGGTGTTCAGGGATTGAATGACCTCCACATGGGGGGGACATCACCCCTATCCCCACACTGTATTGATATGGGGAATGCTTGTTGGGGGGGGGGGGGCTCTGGTTCTACCACAACCAGTGGCTAAAATGATTTCACATCCGAAATTGTTTATATGTTTTACTTTTGTTACATTACTATGCATTCCCCCCCCTCAAAAAAAACTTCACTAAAGCATGCCTTAAGGCGCAACCTCTGCAAACCTATGGTATGCATGCCTAAAGTGCCATGCGGAGCCATGTCACTTGGCATGTGCGGCATTCGCCTGTTCCTCTACTGGTTTCCAGCAGGCGCAGGTGCAACATCCAGCTAGACTGCCGGTTACGGGCTTGCGGTCAGCTGGCCAGCGTGCATGCTCACGCCGGAAAGCGGAATCCCGGCTCTTCCAGTTTCCGGCAGTGCCACACGCACAAAGGCCAGCTGATTGTCGTGCGTGCATGTGCACCAGAAACCCAAGAGGAATGGCCAACACCACACATGCCAGGCAACTTGGCTCCGTATGCCACTTCGCACACGCATGCCTTGGGTTTGCCATCACAGCCTTAGGGTAAGCTTTATAGCAAGCCCCAAAGTTTTTTTGCAGTCATAAACCACATGTTGCCGATAGTACCTGTCAGGCTTCTTGGTTAAACCCAGCACTGAAAAGTTAGTAAACCTTTGACTTAGCTTTGATGCCTTCGACTGCTTGTCTGTGGTGATTCTCTTTGTGTAGAGTGCCTGTGAAATAATAATAAGAAGAAATCAACATCACCAAATGACCACCTGATGTTCAGAGACTAGAAAACAAATTCATCAATTTTACAAAGCTGCTTTTACGTTCTTTATCCTACAAGTGGACGAAGGCAAGATACAATGAATTGGAAAGCTGTGCCCTTGAGAATACCACAAACCACTGGTTTTTACTGTTCCCAAAGATATGACCCTCCAGCTCCAGGAGTTTCTCTTACTCTCCAGGAACTGGAAGGCATCCCTAAAATTGCTTTAATTTACCTTCCTGCAAGAAAGTCAGGTCAGTTTCAGGACCTGATGCAATTTTAGGTAACTTTTGCCGTTAGTTCCTTGAAGTAGCTAGGCCTCTACATGTTTTGTTTAAGGACTTAAGTCTTGGCTATAATTACCTCAGGTCCCTAGAATTGACTATTTCTGAGAACAAGGTCAACTCCTGGACCTGAACTGATTTTAGTTACGCTTTTGCCTTTTATTGAAGTAGTCAGTCATCCACATGCTTATGTATACTTTATTTGGCAGAGGAATTTAAGAAATTGAGCCTTGACTTAAATCAGGATCTTAGGTCCTAAAAATTCACTTTATTCCTGAAAGCAAGGTCAGCTCCTAAGGTAGTTTTTAATTATGACTCACATGTGGTGGTTTGGTCCTTTTGAAAGGACATGGTTGAGATTACCCCAGGTTCCACTAGTATTTTATTCAAAAAAATTAAACTTTGGCTGAAAATTACCTCAGGCCTCAAGGTGGGACTATTTCAAGAAAGCAAGGTCAACTCCTGGACCTGAAGTAATTTTAGTTCACTTTTACACCTTTAGTTCCTTGAAGTAACATGTTTTCTTTTAAGGACTTGAATCTGGGCTAAAATTTCTTTTCTCAGGTGTCAAGAGTTTAAATTTAATCAATAAAGGTCAACTGCAGGACTGAAGCAATTTTGCCTTTAAGCTAATTTTAACACCTGTGGTAGTTTAGCTCTTTTAACTGTACCTGGCTATAATTGCCTCAGCTGTATTCCCTCCTTTTAAGCTACTTTTAACGGTTACTTCTCTGGGGTGGTTTGGTCCTTTGAACAGGACACAGCTGAGATTACCTCAAACTCCACCTAGTTCCACCATTTTACTCCTAAATACCAGTGTCTTGGTTAAAATTATCCAGGACCCAGAAATTTGCCTTATTTCCCTCAGAGAAAGTGGGACTGAGGTAACTCACCATAGGTGAGCTGTGGTGTTGGGAGTCCTTTAAATAAGACAACCTTGAGGTGGCATTTTACTCCTGAGGAAATATACACCCTGGTTAAAATCACAGCAGGTGCTGTCCTAACTCCCTGAGTAGGTTCATTTTTCCTCAGGAGCTGTCCTTACACCCGGAGAATAGGCTAAAATTACCTCAGGCGCCGTCCTTACTCACTGAGGATAAGCTAAAATCACCTCAAGCGCCGTCCTTACTCCCTGAGAATAGGCTAAAATCACCTCAAGCGCCGTCCTTACTCCCCGAGAATAGGCTAAAACTACCTCAGGAGCTGTCCCTACTCCCTGAGAATAGGCTATTCCTTAGCTCCTCTCAGCATCCCACAACGTCTAAGAGCCTCAAACGGGGATTACCTCAGCGTGCAAGAGGCCACCTCACGGTCTAAGCTTCGGCTGCGGAGACGCCGTAGGGAGAGGGGAGATTTGCTCTCCCCGCGGCCCGCAGCGTCGTCTCTTTCGAGAGGGGCGAGAGAGACGAGGAGAAGGCAGGGGCAGCAGCGGCGGCGGCGGCGGCACGCACTGCTTCTGCACCGCACTCACACTTTTGCCTCAACCCGAGAAACCCGCCGACTTTTTAAAATGTTCCCGCCCCTCGGAGGAGGAGGGGGGAAGAAATAGAGGCCGCTCAGCCAATCCGAAGGACGGGTTTCCAAAGCAGCCAATCGCAGCCGAGGTGGACGGGGGAGGCGTTCCGAGAGCGCTTGGCGGGGAAAGGCACGTGGCTCATCAAGGCCAGGTGTGGCGCGGCCTCCCAGGTGAGGGCGTTTGGAGGCAGGCACGTAATCTGTGCACGTGTGTGTGTGTGTGTTTGAGTGTGTGTAAAATAAAATAAGGTAATCTTGATTGTCATTTTTTTTTACTGTGAGGACATTGGCCCACGCTAATGAAATTAGCGTTGCCTGCTCTCAAAAGAGTATCTAATCTATGCATTTTAATCTATTTAGTCCAATAATACAATATCTTACAAACCTTACAAACATCTTGCTTGAGAGGTAACTTTAGCTTTTTTTTTTCAGTTGGAGGCTGCCTTACAACAATGGCGGCACTGAAAACAATGTTTCACTTAGCAACATAAATTTTGGGCTCATTTGTGGCTGTAGCTGGAGGACTCCCTGTACTGTTTTGGATTACAAGTCCCATCAGCCACTTCCAGGGTGGTGGATAGGGATCTTCCCTTCTTGCAACAGTCCCCCCACCAAAAAAAAAGATACTCATTGTTTAAAGAAAATCTGAACATTTAATAAATAAAATTAAATTATGATTCCTATTTGCACACACACACACACACACACACACTGTAGGAAATGCTTTGGACTTCAGATCCCATTAATCAGCTTTCCAGGGTGGGGGCTGATGGGGGTTACAGCCCCCACCTAAAATCCAAGCCCCTTTTTCTGTGGTTTTTTGTGTTTTGCTTCCACCTCTCCCGCCTTGTTACAATCTTGCCAAGAAGCCCTTGGTTTTATTGTCTCCTGCAAATATTGAATTTGTTATTTTTTTCCTGTTTCTTTTTCAAGAAAAAAAATATATCCAGGACTAGTTTGCTTTGCTTTCTAAGAATTCTGCTTAACTGTTACAAATGGAGGAAGTTTGGATATCTGGACTTCTGGAATTCTGGAGAAAGGGACTGGCCCAAAGTCACCCAGCTGGCTTTCATGCCTAAAGCAGGACTAGAATTCCCCATCTCCAGGTGATTGGCCCAAAGTCACCCAGCCAACTTTCATGACTACAGCAGGGACTAGAACTCACCATCTCCTGGTTATTGGCCCAAAGTCACCCAGCTGACTTTCATGCCCAAAGCAGGGACTAGAACTCACCGTCTCTTGGTGATTGGCCCAAAGTCACCCAGCCGACTTTCATGCCTAAAGCAGGGACTAGAACTCACCGTCTCCTGGTTATTGGCCCAAAGTCACCCAGCTGAGAGTTTTTTGTCCCCAAAGAGGTTTTTGTCGGGACAAGGAGTTTGCTTCATGCTCTCGGGAAGCCTCGGTCACAACAATTTTTACATCTACAGTCTGAGGACACCCCCACCCCCATTCTAATTTTAAAACCTGGCAGGACTTTAATTATCACTGGTTGGGTTTTTTTTATAGCCTTCCTTGAGGACTAGTCTGCTGCATGGGCGGCTGAGAAATGGAAAGAAAACCCAATGTTCCAAGAAACAAGCATGTCACCTGCAGATTCCAGAGCCATTCGCATTTCATAGGAAGTCATGCTTCCCGACTTGTCCAAATCAAACTTCCGGAAGACTGCTCACTCCGTTATGCCGCGCTAGGGATTTGAACTGCCAAACTGCCGACCTTTCTGATCAACAAGCTCAGCGTCTTAGCCACTGAGCCACCACGTCCCTATTCATTAAACTAGATACACACAATTCTAGCAACCATTTTTTTAACGTTTTAACCTCCAATCCCCTAATAATTTCTGTTGCTCTTCTCTTCTCCCATGCCCACCAAGCCATGCCTAGCAAGCCACACCCACAGAATCAGTAGTAAACAATTTTTGAATCCCATCTCTTCTGCCAGAGGCACCACGGACCGATCCTTTGCTGTTTCCAGGGTGGCCCCATGGGCCAGATCTAAGTACCCCCCGGGCCAGATCTGGCCCCCGGGCCTTGAGTTTTACACTCCTGTTCTAGAGCCTCAACAACTTTTTTACACTGTGGTGACCAAAACAGGATTCCAAGTGTGGCCTTTCCAAGGGAGTGGTAAAGTATAAAGTGGTATTAACCCTTCGTGTGATCTTGATTCTATCCCTCTGTTGATGCTGCCTAGAACTGCTAGACAAAACACTCTGCTCTTGGGTGCAGAGCTGGGGAGCACGAAAGAATAGCAATAAAATCTGAGCGCACAGTATGAAGTTCTGAACCATAAAAAGAAAACACAATAATAGAATGGAAACCTGTCTAGCAAATCCCTTGCTATTTTCCCCAATGCCCTTAAAGGAAACGGGGTTTTTTTGGGGGGGGGGAAGCTAGATAGTCCCCTTCGTAGTGGGGAATTACCTGATTGCATAGGCTGGCTGCGGTGCTAAAAAAAAAAAACCCACAAGAATGGAAGAGCTATTCATTCGGTTCACACTGCAATATCAGTTCACTGATTTTCATCCCTTTGATGAATTAAAACAAAATGATTCCAGAGGTATTTTGCGAGGAGTGTACTCCACTCCTCTGCTCACAATAGAATCCCTTATGCCACCAGGCTCGAAATTTTGGGCTTGGACAATCTGGCCGATTAAGTATAGTACATAAAATTGTCTGCTACAATATCCTTCCTGTCAACGACTACTTCAGTGTCAACGCCAATAATACATGGGAAAACAATGGATACAAACTCAAGATAAACCGCTCCAAACTCGATTGCAGAAAATGCGACTTCAGCACCAGAGTGGTCAACGCCTGGAATGCTCTACCTGACTCCATTGTTACATCCTAAAACCCCCCATAGCTTCAACCTTAATCTGTCTACTGTGGAGCTCACCCCACTCCTAAGAGCTCCGTAAAGAAGATGTGCATAAGCGCACCAGCGTGCCTTCCGTCCCTGTCCTACGGTCCCCATTTATTCATACCCATTTAAAGTTCATTTTTGGTGCAGGCTGGCATTTCAAAACAGAAAGAAACAGATTGTCTACTTCTACAACCCTTCTCTATAGCTTTAATGCTTCTGGTGAATAGTTTTTGTGTTTTCTTTGTCCTTTTGGAAAATCTTTTCATGCTGGAGTGAAGGGGCTGCATGAAAATGACCCATGAGGTGTGACAAGGAACAAAATGGTCCCAAATGAATGTATTATATGCTATGGAATGGTAGGTAGTTTTGTGTACAAAAATCCATCCAGTTTCTGCTTATTGAATCTAGCAGCCATGTGGAAACCAGCCCTAAATTCATTTGAGTTTCTTCTGAACTTGAGGACAATCAATCTTTCTCTCTCTCTCTCTCTCTCTCTTTCTCTTTCTTTCCTTCCCTCTTTCTTTCTTCTCTTTTTTCTCTCTGTCTTTCCTTCCTTCTTTCTTTCTTTTCTTTTTCTTTCCTTCTTTCTTTTCTCAGTCTCCTTCCTTCTCTTTTTTCTTTTTTTTCTTTCTTTCTTTTCTCTCTCTCCTTCCTTCCTTCTTTCTTTCTCTTTTTTCTCTCTCTTTCCTTCCTTCCTTCTTTCTTTCTTTTCTCTCTCTCCTTCCTTCTCTTTTTGCTTTCTTTCTTTTTCTTTCTTTTCTCTCTCTCCTTCCTTCCTTCCTTCTCTTTTTCTTTTCTCTCTCTTTCCATCCATCCTTCTTTCTTTCCTTCCTTCTTTCTCTCTCTCTTTTCTCTCTCTCTCTTTCATTCATTCATTCATTCATTCTTTCATTCATTCTTTTTTCTTTTTCTTTTCTTTCTTTCTTTCTTTCTCCTCCTCTTCCTCCCTCTCCTCTTCCTCCTCCTCCTCCTGCTCCTCTTCCATAAACTGAAGACGCTTCTTGGATGAGAACAAAGTGTCTTCAAGGGGAAAAAAAACAAAAAAAGTCTACTTTGGACCTCTAGAAAAAACACCTTTGGGATAATCAGTCAATCAACCACAATGGAATGCACCCCCCTCCCCCTATTTTTTAACTTCTCTCCCTGGAACTCAAATCCAGGTGAGAATCTGAACCTGGGATGCAAAAGATTCTGTTCTTAAGGCCAGGATATCAACCCAACCCATTTGAGTGTGGGGGATTAAAAGATTCATTTGCATCACTTGGCAGCCAAGTGGAAATAAAACCAAAGGGAAATCTGATGCTTTCCGCCCATCACAAAAGCCCCCCCCCCTTTGAATCCCATTGTCCAAGGAAGCTTTTTCAAGGAGAAATGGGGCTGGGGAGAGGAGGAGGAGGAGGAGAAGCAACCTGTGGATGACTAAGGAATATCCCAAACGACGAGCGAGAGGCACAAAGGTAACCATTTACCCCAACATTTTGGTTCAGCGCTGATTAATTTTCCCGAGCATCTGCTTTCAACGTTTAATTAAGCCACCCGGAGAGCCCATCTGTTTCAGCCTGATAGGAAGTTATGATCATGGAAAGGGGAATTTTTAAAAGGCTGCATACCTCATTTAACAATGATGTTATAAAATTAGTGCTCTGATCAGGAAAAAAAAAAGAGCGAGAGAGAGAGAAAGAGAGAGAGAGAGACAGAGAGAAGGAAGAGGATGAGCTCGCTCTGATAACAACATTAATCAATTAATTAGCTCGGCATGTCAGCCGCTAAGGTTTCACTGACACTGTTTTAGCATACAAAGGGAAATTGCACTTTCCAGTGATAATTATAGTCTCTATACAAAAAGAAAAGAGAAAGAGAGACAGAGGAAGAGACAGAGAGAGAGAGACAGAGACAGAGAGGCAAAAAATTTGCGCACCAAACAGACAGTAATGCCGGCAGCAACCCACTCCCGCCCCTGTGCATGCATGCCCTCCCCTGCGCTGAGAGAGTGGGGAGGGTCTGCATCTCAGGGGGTAGATCATTCCATAGGGCTGGGCAGCTACAGAGAAGGCTCTTCCCCGAGGAGCCGCCAGTTAACATTGTGTAGTCGACGGCACCTGGAGAAGGCCCACCCTGTGAGATCTTATTGGGCGCTGGGAGGTATGTTGCAGGAGGCGGTCACGGAGATATCCAGGTCCTAGGCCATGTAGGGCTTTAAAGATAATAACCAGCACCTTGAAGCATGTTTGGAGACCAATAGGGAGCCAGTGCAGCTCACGGAGGATAGGTGTAACATGGGTGTATCTAAGTACACCCAGTATCGCTCGCACGGCTGCATTCTGGACCAATTGTAGTCTCTGAACACTTTTCAAGGGCAGCCCCATGTAGAGCGCGTTACAGTACTCGAATCTTGAGGTGACGAGGGTGTGAGTGACCATTTGGAGTGCCTCCCGGTCCAGATATGGCCGCAACTGGTGCACCAGGCGAACCTGGGCAAAAGCTCCCCTGGTCACAGCTGACAAATGATGTTCTAACGTCAGCTGCGGATCCAGGAGAACACCCAAGTTGCGGGCCCTCTCTGAGGCGTGTAAGATTTCACCCCCCAGGTTTAAAGGTGGAATATCTGGACTATCTTTGGGGGGCAGCATCCAAAGCCACTCCGTCTTGTCAGGGTTGAGTGCAAGCTTGTTCATTCCCATCCAGACCCTGACAGCTTCTAGGCACTGGCACATTATTTCCACCGCTTCACTGAGTTGGCACGGGGCGGAGAGATACAGCTGGGTATCGTTCGCATACTGGTGGTATTTAATCCCATACCGACAAATGATCTCACCCAGCACTCATCGCTCCCATGGCCTTGTCCACTTCCTCAAGAGTGGCAAGCTGGAACTCACTCCACAAAATTTGATCAAGGCTCTCGCTTGGCATCTCTGCTGGCACTGTCCAAGTGGAGTCCAGGTTTATTTTAGGTTCTCAGATATTTGTTTAAAGTACAGGATGTTTTATTATATATAGTTGACTATAGAAATATCTAATAATATTAGGTGTATTTGTGTTGATTTTATCATGCATTTATGGACTATGCATTTTATTTAGGCTAAGAGATTATGGTATTATATATTGTTATCATTTGGTTATGTATACTGGTATCTTTTATATTTTTATATTTTAGTTTTGTATCTTTTAAAATAAGTATGCACTAAAAGAGTACAAGAGTCTTGTAATTGTAGCCATCTCCAAAAAAATTGTACCTTTTTTTCCTGTTCTTTTTCATGATTTTTAAAAAGTTATTTTAAAATTTTTCCCTGTTGTTTTTGTATGTCACTTTTTCCTTTTGGTTGTATTTTTTTGTATGTTAACTGTTTTTTAAATTTTTTTGAAACTTAATAAAATTCTATTTTTTATTTATGCTTTGTACATTTAAAAGGTATTTTAGAACACCTGTAGAAATACTATTTGAACATAAGGTGAGGATCTTTGTGCAAATGAAGCAAGCAATCAGCTAAAAGAATTCCTAAGGAAGTGCTACTGTTGCCTACCATTAAAGGTAAAGGTTCCCCTCAAACATATGTGCTAGTCATTCCCGACTCTAGGGGGCAGAGAGGAGCCGGTCTTTTCTGTTTCAAAGCCAAAGAGCCAGCGCTGTCCGATGACGTCTCCATGGTCATGCGGCCACCATGACTAAACGTTGAAGGGGCACAGAACACTATTAACTTCCCATTTTTCTATTTTTCTACTTGCATTTTTACATGCTTTTGAACTGCTAGGTTGGCAGAAGCTGGGACAAGTAACGGGAACTCACTCGGTTATGTGGCTCTAGGGATTCGAACTGCTGACCTTTCTGATCGACAATACTGCATCCAGTATTAGAATACTGCATCCAGTTTTGATCACCACACTACCAGAAAGATGTTGAGATTCTAGAAGGAGTTCAGAGAAGAGCAACCAAGATGATTAGGGGACTGGAGGCTAAAGCATACGATGAAAGATTGCAGGAACTGGGCATGGCTAGTCTAATGAAGAGAAAGACCAGGGGAGACATAATAGCAGTGTTTCAATATTTGAGGGGCTGTCACAGAGAGGAGCCGGGTCAAACTATGAAGACCTGAAGACCAGACAAGGAACAATTGAGGGAAACTGAATAAGGAGAGATTCAACCTAGAAGTAAGGAGAAATTTTCTGACAGTGAGAACAATCAACCCATGGAACCGATGTTGCCTTCAGAAGTTGTAGGTTGCTTCATCACTGGAAGCTTTCAAGAAGAGACAGGATTGCCATCCTGTCAGAAATATTATAGGGTCTCCTGCTTGGGTGTGGGGTGGGGGTTGGACTAGATGACCTACAAGGTTCCTTCCAACTCTTGTTATTCGGTTAAATCACAAGTCACAGTTACGGCATCATGCTTAACTGTTGGCTACCAGTGTTACACATATCCTAAAAAGATTAGTCAAGTGTTCTGACCCTTCTCCGTTCAGGAACGAAAGCCAAAAGCCACGTAACTAAAAAGGTTTCTTTTAATCAGTCCAAGCTCTTGTTGGCTGCAAGTCCAAATAAACAAAGAGATAAAAGTCCTATAAAGAAACGCAGCACTGCAAAGAGGCTGATAAACCTACTTATCCAAGTTGGCTTCTCTTGGTTTGAACGCGAACAATCACTAGAACAGGAACTGAACATTGACTTCTGCAACCAGGGCGTGGCACCACAGTCTCTTTATACTCAGGAGAGGATCCCAATGAGCAACAGCTGCTCGCAATCATCTCCTGTAAGTACTCAGTTGTTCCTTCTGAGTAACCCGAGGTGGCGCAGTGGTTAGGGTGCAGCACTGCAGGCCACTTCAGTTGACTGTTATCTGCAGTTCAGCGGTTCTAATCTCACCGGCTCAAGGTTGACTCAGCCTTCCATCCTTCCGAGGTGGGTGAAATGAGGACCCAGACTGTGGGGGCGATATGCTGACTCTGTAAACCGCTTAGAGAGGGCTGAAAGCCCTATGAAGCGGTATATAAGTCTAACTGCTATTGCTATTGCTAGTGCTATTAACCCTTCAACGGGGTGCATCCTGCAACAACTCCCAAGTGTTTCCCTGAACACTCCCTCTGATCCAATGCTCTGCCATCACCTGGTGGCCAACGGCTCCTGCTGGGCCACAACAGTCAAGTATGACCAATTGGCGTTCACTGGGGAATCCAGCAGGAAATCACAAGTCACAGTCATGAAATCATGCTTAATGGTTGGCAGGAGATGGTACAGAAAGTCATTTTGGGTCTGATGGAATTAGACCATAAAACCAACCCACACAGAACAGCCCAAAGCACCCAGAGACATTCCCCGAGGTTGGGCTCCAGCTTGAGCCCGAAACCCGGAAGACAAAATCTCTGGACTTGGTGACCGATTCAGATTGGATCCTGCAACAGTATCCTGAGGCATGTGTAATTCTTCTTCATTTTTGATGAAATGAGGCTAGATTCTGTTATCTCTAGGTCAGAATAGCACAGGGAGTGCCAGGAGGAGCCCGGAAATGGAAGAGGATAAAGGGCAGAATTGGGGAAGGGGTCTTCAGCTCCAGCTCCTCCCTCACTGCTGTTGTGAAAAGACGTTCTCCAACAGGAAGAAGACCCACCGTCTGCTTTACTTTGGAGGATTCCCAGTCCTGAGGCTCACCTGGAAAGTGGCCAAAGAAATCCACAGTAACACTCGGCAGAGCTTGGAAACAGCTGGACAGAGTCACACCTGGTGTGGGGGGTCCATGGGGTTCCACGCAGCTGCTTGTGGGCCTGAACCCATGTTTGAGCCCACAGGCCCACTGCCTGGAGGACCAGCAGGACAGGGGCTGCTTGGAACTTCACACCTGAGAGTAGAAACACCACCACTCCTGGAAGGGCGACAGGAGATGTTTCTGATGGCAGGAGGAGGGGACTGGAGGGAGGCACAGCATTTACCAGGAATGTGGGGAGGAGGTAGAGAGAGCAGAGCCCTGAATCACTCTACTTTCACTTTCTGATCAGAAATAGAAAGGGGAATTGGTTACTTAAATTGCAAAACTGGTTAAACCAGGCTCAGTGAAGGAGGGAAGGTAACCCCGAAGGAGGAATTTGGGAGAGGAGAGACCCAGCCTAGGTCTCTCTCTCTCTCTCTCTCTCTCTCTCTCTCTCTCTCTTTCCTTCCTTTCCTTTTCTTCCTTCCTTTCTGTTTCCTTCCTTCTTTCCCTTCTTTCACTTCCTTCCTTTCCCTTCCTCATTCTTTGTTTCCTTCTCTCTCCCTCCCTCCCCGTCTCTCTTTCCCTCCGATTTCAAGAGAGCGAAGGACGCCTGAGCCTGTGGGAGCGGCTTGCACTTAACGCTGAGGATCTAACGGTTCAAGCCACAAAACGCCAGTTTGAGTTCGTTTTGTGTCCTTCCTGGATACGTTTCCACCTTTGGCGCCGAGTTCAGCTGGTGGGCTAGCAGCGTCAGAAGCCAGCAAAAGGCGAAGGAAAGAAGCGCGAAGGGCTGGCAGGTAAGAAAGGGAAGGGCTTTATTTTTAATCGATTTAATGAACGCCCGACTCCAATCCACTTTTATTTATCCCAGGCAATCGGCCGTTTTTCGCAGGTGTTAGAGACAACTCCCATCGTCCGCAGCCCGGGGGGGGGAGAATGGGGAGTGTAGTCCCCCGCAGGAAGCTCGGTTGGAGTGGGATCATCCACTCATAAAGCGGGCAGGAGGGTTTCCTCTTGGGGAACCAGGGACGTTGAGCTGAGCCGCTCCGCAACAAACAAGGGGAATTCCTACAATGCTTCGCCCTCTATCTAAGGCGCCGCGCGTCCCGTCCCCCCCCCCCCCCCCCCGCGCTCGGGGTCCGGCAGACTTCGCCCATGAAGCCTCCTTTCGCTCCGGCTCCTTCTCTTTCCCGTCTCTCCTTCCTTCTCCCCAAAAGGAGCCGAGTCCGAACCTCTCCCGTTTTCACTTTCCAGCGGCGCCTTTGAGAAATTCCTCCGCGGTCAAGGGCTCGTTCCGATCCTTCACAACCAGCTGATCGGGACTGGATCAGGATGGGGCTCCCGGTTGCGCGTTTGGGCTTTCTGTCCGCGGCGGTGGTCCTGTTGCTGCGGGGAGGATGCGCAGGTGAGTTGCTGGACGAGTAGGGCTAAAACCAAGGCGGTTGGTTGCAGCCTGGTTTTCTTGTGGCAGCGAGTTCCAGAGGCTTCGCCTGGTTGGGAAGTCGGGTTAGTTTTCTTCAGCCATCAAGGAGTTTCCACAGAAGATTGTGGAGAATGATAGCGCTAAGAATCTGTGGGAGTTCCGGATCCAGAAGGACAGGCAGGCATGAGATAATCAACCAGACACTGTAGTAGTAGACAAATTAATAGACAAAGACAGAAGAGCTCAGGATGCCAGGTAAGGGGAGGGGGGCAAGGCACCCCTCGACTTGAGTAATGTTGAGTTGGCCACCCAGAGGTGGCATTCAGCCAGTTCTGACAGGTTCTGGAGAACTGGTAGCAGAAATTTTGAGTAGTTCCGAGAACCAGCAAATAGGCTGGCCCCGCCCCCTCTGCTTCCCTACCTTCCAGCTGATCATCTTTTGTTGCCCTGAACAGGAGAACAGAGCTGGAAAGCAAATTAGTGGGGTAGGGAGGGAATGGGGATTTTGCAGTATCTTTCCCATGCCACACCCACAAAGCCACGCCCACAGAACTGGTAGTAAAAAAGTTTGAATCTCACCACTGGGCCACACCCACCCAGTCACATGACCAGTCAGCCACACCCACATAACTGGTTGTTAAAAAATGTGAATCCCACCACTGGTTACGGCCCATCCGACCAATCTGAAATAAACAGAGCTTGTTAAATCTTCTGTGGGCTTTTTGCATGGTTTTATATCTCCTGCGGGAAAGAGGGGGTTACGAGAGGGGCATCTAGTCCATTCTTCTTTTTGGACCATCACTGCAGGATCTTAAATTTGCCAAGCTTGGAGAGTCTTGTTTTAGTATTGATGCTAGGAAGGGGGCTGATTCCAAAGCAAAACGGAAATGGGGGGGGGGGATTAAAAGTGTGCCTTTGGGCATCCCTCTCCCAAATTTCCTGTCTCACCACTCCCCCTATTTCCCCCAAGATTTCTCCTCCCATTCATTGCGCATTTTCTACACCGTGGTCCTGAGCCCCAACCTGGATGAGTCCCAATGTATTGTGGTGGGATATGTGGACGACCAACTGGCTTCAAGCTTTGACCCCTCCACAAGAAGAATGTTACCCCAAGTGCCCTGGCTCCTTAACGTGAAGAAGGAGGACTTGCATTTCTCGGATTTTATATCTCAGAGAGCCAGCACCATGGAGTGGTGGTTCAAAACTGACCTCGCCATCTTGCACAGCTACCACAACTCCAGCAGAGGTAAGGGATGTGGGGGAGGGGGGAGGGAACCATGGATTTTGGTCCCCCTAGGTTGCTGTTCCTCCTCATGAGAAACCTGGACAGGTAGGCATTACTAGCAAAGAAATTGGTGTGTGTGTGTGTGCGCGCGCCTGTACGTATGTACGTACATACATACATACATACATACATACATAGAACACAGGTTCGATTCCCAACATGGGTATGGCTAGCTGATGAGAGCTAAATAGCTTGAAATAGATCTATACTAGTCTCCCTTTATTTATTTATCAGCATAAATATAACATATATATATATATATATATATATATATATATATATATATATATATATATATATATATGTGTGTGTGTGTGTGTGTGTGTGTGTGTGTGTGTGTGTGTGTGTGTTTTCTGAGGTTTTCGCGGGTGTTAGTATGTAGGTCTTTGGTTATTTGGGTTTTTTCCCACGTAAAATTGGAAGTTTCTTGGCGACGTTTCGACGAAGTCTCATTCGTCATCTTCAGGCTTCGTGCTTCCAGGAGCAATGTGAGATCTCGGCTGTTTCTTCCTTTTAACTGCCAGTGGGGGTTTGAGCTGATTGGGTGGGATCTTGGCTGTGTTCTGATTGGTTGGAGGTGTGTTCTGATTGGTTGGGGGTTTGTGTTTCATGTAAGGATAGGAGGGGTTTAAAGTGGCTAATGGTGCAGTTGCAGTCTGACTTCTGGTCCTTGGTCGTGCCTCATTATGAGGGTGGGTTATTGTCTGCTTTCTTTGTGGATGTTTGGTGGTGATATTTTGTGTGGCTCTTGTGAGTGTGGGCCTGGTGTCATTCCTCATGTTAGGGACTCATTTATCAATAAGGGCAGGCTTCCAAATGGCCGGCAGGCCGGAGGTATCGTCCCGCCTGTTCATGTTGTGTGGGCGTTTTTCTATCTCGATGGCTTCTCTGATTATTCTGTTGTTAAAATGTTCAGACTTGGCAATAGTTCTGGTCTCTTTGAAGTCTATTTTATGTCCTGTGGCTTTAAGGTGTTGGACCAGGGAAGA